>NC_092803.1:101754766-102017266 GCF_040954645.1 Diabrotica undecimpunctata
ATACAATGAAATTAGAATTAAATAGCATTGTATAAAACTAGTATAAAAACTTACAACATGAGGTTAATCCATTAAATTTTCAAATTTACAAAACATTAAAACTTAACTTATTCAAATTATATAGTTATATAAGTACAATATTTTAATTTTATTTAATTTTGTTAAAATTAATACTATATTAATTAAATTAATACGAAAATTAACACTATAATTTTCTAATATTAGGTTTTCTGACTATAAATACTATAATTTCAAAAAATTTAAATATTCATATTTGGCGCCACTTTGTACGTAACCATAATAACAATCAAAAGCTAGTTATCAACAACAAAAAATATAATAAACAGAAACGAGTGTCTTTCTGACATAAATCAAACATCAACATACCTAATCAATGTCATAATGAATCCTGCCCTATTAATGACTGCAACCTCAAGATAAAACTTTATTTTAAATATATATATATATATATATATATATATATATATATATATATATATATATATATATATATATATATATATATATATATGTAAGTATATATGTAAATATATACATATAAATATATATATATATATATATATATATATATATATATACATACCTACATACTAGCCTTGACTTAGTATAGTACAAGAGTAGTAAGTTTATATATATATATATATATATATATATATATATATATATATATATATATATATATATATATACATACCTACATACTAGCCTTGACTTAGTATAGTACAAGAGTAGTAAGTTTATATATATATATATATATATATATATATATATATAAACTAGTCAACACATATTTTTAAATTTTTGCTATGTGCACATGCAAAAAATTAACGTATGTTAAAAATTATTAACAAAACACTGACGTAGTATTGATTAAAAATATATAATTCGACAAAATAAAATATAAAATTTTATAGGTAGGTATATATACAAAGGAATAAACACTATATTTAAAAGTAGTATATATTATGTATGCTTAGTATACAGCTAGTTAATTTAGACAATAATAGAAATATGTATGTGAAATAATATAATATATGTTAAAGCAGGTGAAGAGAAGAGTAATCATTCTCATGTGAGAGTAGGGTTGTTCATATTTTTATTAATATATTATATTAGAACATAATATAATATCTCTGGTTCTTTAGAGTATAATAATTAGTAAGTGGGCAATTATATAGTGAAACAAAATTAGATATAAGAGTAGAGAAAGGCTCTAAAAGAGAAAAATTTTAAACTTGGTAGTTGAAAGACTGAATAGCTAAATCAGAGATTGTATCCTTTAGCAGGTTTTAAAGATATATTATATTTATGGTTTGTAGACAGAAAACTGTGACGTTATGGACCAAAAATTCCAATACCAATTTTTATCAACCGACAGATGCTGGTGTGCAGATTTAGATATACTTAAATTTATATATAAATTATATTATATATATGGTCCAGCTTTGGCGCACTGCACAAAATATTAGAAAATATAAAGAAAGCACACCAAATGAGTCACCGATATTGAAATTTTTTTGTAAGAGTTTCTGTATTTTGTAGAATTAAGGGTCACATATGGCTTAGATGCGCATCCTTTTCTTAACGATTTATTTTGTTTTTTTTTACTATTTTACTTAAACAAACGTGTAAATGCATAATAATTATTATATATATTATATAATATAATATAATCCATAAATTCTATGGTATTTTCCTATCTTCCTCTAAAATTTTAATAATTGGAGAAATAAAAACCAAATTTTTATACCAAACTCATTGTACCGTTCGCATTTTTTCATTTCTTATTATGTAAGCTTCTACATAGGAAAATCAGAAGGCTTGGCGTAACTTAAAACGAAACTGTATAAAAAGTAGTAAAAAGTTATATCTGAGAGATTTTAAAGTTACTAAAAGGAAGCGAAATTAGCTGCAGTTTAAATCAAAGTAGAAGCATAAAATAATATATAAAATAAACTCGACTCCAAAGGGGCGAAAAACAGATTTGTCAAATAGCAAAAGCTAAAGAAAAGAACGAAAACGATATTAATAAATAAGATTATCCTTTCTGGAGTTAAAAAAAATAAAACTATCATAAAAACTAAAAGAAATTACTACAGGAGGAGTATCACTACCTCAGAGCCTACCCAGTAATAAAAAAACGGGTGTGGCAGTTCAGTAAGACTGCCGGTAGAAGTTATACTTCTATACACGAGTTCGCCGTTACAAATTATATGGGAGTCAATCTGCACAATTATTACATTATTACATTTGTAATGCTATATTTAAGAGAGAGCAGAAAGAGAAACAGAATTAGGTATATAGGTATATGTTACAGCTGTATATAAACAACATTTGACCTGTAATAGGAGTATAGTAAATGAAGGATTAAATTAATATTGTGATGAAAAGTAGTGGAAATAAAATACCATTATTACTAATATGCAGCTATGGAGTCTTGGAAAAAGAAGTGAGAAATCAAGTACAAAAAACAAATAGACTGACAGGATGAATTAATAACACTATATGACGAAACAGACACATTAACACTGAGATAAAGTCAAGAATTTATAAAGTCAGTGTAAGACCAATAATGACAGATGCCTCAGAAACAAGACCCAACACAGCCACGACACAAAGGCTACTGGAAACGGCAGAGATGAGAGTGAGAGTACTGAGAAGAGTTACAGGAAATACGCTGTGAGATCGAAAGAGAAGCGAAGACATCATAGAAATTCCAGGAATAATATTTATTTGTAAAATACTTTGGCCAAAAGTATATATCTACCGAATTAATACAAAATAATAATAATATTAATAAATATTAAATATATTTACAAAAGGAACATTTTTATTCTCGAGAGTTAAAGAGAGAGAAAATATATCTTCTGTCTCTCTCTTACCTACATCTTACATATGTAATGATTTTGCCGATTCACTCCCGTACAAATTTTTAACGTCGAACGCGCGTATAGAAGTATAACTTCAAAAAGTGCGTAAAGATAATGCAGCAAAAATAGATAAGACAATAATTAATACAAAGCCATCTCAGTGGACGTGACAACTAAACATATATAATTAAAATCGTCAGTGGGATGGATTTTAAGAGGCAGACAAAGATGACAGATACAGTAAACTAAAAAGTATTATTTTTAAAAGACTTAAATGATTTTTTATGACAAATTAATGAATTAAATTATATATATATATATATATATATATATATATATATATATATACATATATATATATATATATATATATATATATTAATGAATTAAAAATAAAAGTACTTACTTTATTCTACACTGCTCAAGAATTGATAAGGATCATAATTATTATTTCAAATATTTTTAAAGTTTGTTGACGTCGTAGTATTTTTTCATTGGTTATAGTTAGAAAATGTATATATTTTTCAAAATATAAATAATCAAAAGCAAAAAAACATATTTCAACAAAAAAAAAACGAATTCTTGAAATAAAGTAACATAAAATTTTGTTTTACAAAATCCAAAATAGCGAGATAATTGGATTACAAAACTTATATATAATTCTAATATTTTGTTGAACCTTCTCGTAAACAAATTAAACTTCTTACTCTATTAGGCATACTCTCAATTATTGCATTCAAAAAAAAATATCGAAAGTTGTCCATATGTACTACACAGCTTTACTTAACTATTGAAGCGTATTTACAGTATTAGTTACCACATTTAGTTGTTGTATTATAGCGGCCCAGAAAAGTTCTATGCAGTTTATATCTAATAATCAGGCTGATCACTCCATTCTGTTAATATCGTGTAATCTTTCGTTCACAATTCTTGCATGGTGGGGACTGGCATTGTCGTCAATCAAGACAAAACTTTCTCTGACTGCACCCGAAAATGGTACAATAATTGGTTTTAAAAACATATCTCTATATCTCTAAGCCATCATCGTAGCATTCGTCAGAACAACTAAGTCGGTGCGGCCATCAAACAAGTACCATCCCAAACGCAAATAGAGCCTTCTCAAAAACAGTTGTAGGCACCCTATAATGTTCAATATACTTCTTTGCTTGTTTCTTCTAACCAAAATACGACCATCGAAATTGTTTATACGAACTCTGGACTCATCTATAAATAAACAGTTTCTCCATTCATTCATTGGTTGTCCAGTTGCTGTGACTATGGTCTTCTCAATCCGTAATGTTCCCTAGTTAGTACTGGATTATATGACCGTCTTCTTGCTCTTAAGCCAGTCACATGCAACCTTTTTTTAAACGGTTTGATTTAAAATTATTTTTCCAGTGAGGTTACACAATTTTCTGCTCTTGCGAGAAGTAGTATATGTTGGATTCTGCTAGCAATAATTTGCATATATCAGTCAAGGTTAGTTCTCCGTTGTCGCTCTCCACTATAAACATATAAAGCTACACCATTGGTGAGATAACGATTCCAAGCTCTATTTCCACAACTTTGTAAAACCCCAAACGTTGAGCCACTTCACGTTGCGTTAAACCTTCGGTGGTCCACCTCACAATTTGTTGCATTTGGACAATTTCTAAACGTCTTCGAGTTATAATCTACAACCAATTACCTAATAAAAATACTTCATCATTTAAAACAATTGAACCCAAACTGCGTTAATATCAAATGAAAATATACGACTTTAATAATCAAATTTGTGCTGACGATAGTAAAAAAAGGATGGCCACAGTTTATGTTATTTCGTTTAAAATTAATAACAAAGTCGGGGTATTAATAATATTTTAATTATATTCAATTTTTACAAACTCAAACTATTTCTGGCGTAAAATATTACTTTGATCCTTATCAATTGTTAAGCACTGTATTTGCTGCTTCAATTCTATACAGATGGATAGGTGCTAGCACCCGTAACATAAACAAAACTTTTAATGTGTTTTTTATAGATGGTCTGAATGTGTTTTCTATTTGATGTTTTTTAAAACTTTGAAAACCAGTTAACTTTTGAAGAAAAAAAAAATTGTTCCATTTTTTGAACATTGGGATCGCTTTTTCATAGAGGTACGTTTTAAATTTTGACCATAGCTCTAAAGATTGCATTGCCAGATGAAAGTGCTCAGCTGAAAATTGAATGTTTTACACACTTTTAAAGTACTTTTCTACTAGAAAAAAACAAACGATCTAAAGTGAAAAACACTTGGATGCAGCGTACTGATGACAACCAAATAATCAAAAATACGTATTTACGGTTGCCTTCCACCTCCATTTATGTATATATATATATATATATATATATATATATATATATATATATATATATATATATACATTCATAAACTTACGGTGTTTTAGGTTTATTTACTTAAAACAAATTAATTTCGATTAAATTAATTAATAACCGGAATATATTTTGCAATAGGACAAATAAAAGATAACATGTTGAAATGGACTTAATAATGAACATTTATCTCTATAATCCATGTATAGATTATAGATAAGTCTCTAGCTATGAATAGAAAATGAATGCTAACCGACTTTTTTATTATATAAGTAAAGAGAAATTTATTTAACCAATTTTCATTATTATATAAGTTAAACAGATTCAACATCTCGTCAAAATTAAGGAAAATTCTTAAACAGGAAAACGTGTTAAAAAAAAATTAAGGTTCAGGTGCATTAATTAGTTATATAACGTTCCTATGCGCTCACAGAGGGCAGAACCCATAATATGAAGCAGATCGGTCTAAAAACTCGACAGTTAAATTTGTTTGTGGCGTGGCCATTGTTGTATTTTCATATCCTCTGCCATCGAATAAAATAACTGTAAGTATATTAATATTCTTATAATTTGTCTATGTTTACACAAATACAGAAGTTTTAAGCAATATATTTTCTTAGTTTTTGCAGAGAATTGTGTTTATTTTGAGTAATAAAAAGCGAATATTTTAATCGTGTACTTTGAAACATCGTCTGAATTGTACTTTTGACCATGTTCCAAGTACACGGAAGTGGTCCAAAGTAAAAGTTGTATGGACTGCAGATGATTATAAAAATTTAAACGCTTATTTTTTGGCTTACTGATGCGGAGAAGCTAAACAGCTAAACAGACATCTCAAGAAACACAGAGAATCTGGACAAGAACATTTTGTATATAGTGCATCACAAGACGTTAAGTTAGTCTTTACGAAACAGCAAGAGGAAGAGCTACTTAAGTACGTTACCATTTGTTCCAAGATGCATTACGCCCTCTCAACTATCGAATTAAGAAAGTTAGCATATAATTACGCACGTGTAAATAATATTGATTGTCCCTCTTCCTGGGATATAAACCAAAAAGCAGGAAAGAAGTGGTACAGGTAAAAAAAGTTTTGCATTTTTTAGGTCAGAAGGGTAAATAATTTTTTTTACAGGTTCTATCTGCGAAGACATCCGTCTGTATCATTACGTAAACCACAAGCAACAAGTCTAGCCAGATCGACAGCATTTAATAAAACAAATATTAATTTATTTTTTGATAAACTGGAGGAACTTATGTTATGGTAAGATACACATTTAGTCCGGATAGAATTTATAATTCAGACGAAACTGGACTAACCACGGTGCATACCCCGGCTCGTGTTATTGCAACGAAAGGAGTTAAACAAGTCGGCAGCATCACATCGGCTGAAAGAAGTGTAAATGTGACTCTAATTTGTTGTATCAATGCTATTGGTAATTGTGTACCTCCTTAATTCGAATTTTTATCTGTGTTTTTTAAGGAACACATGCTGAAAGGGTCTCCAATAGGTAGTGTTGGGAGCGCGAATCCTAGTGGATGGTCTAACTCTACGATTTTTGTTGCGTATTTAAACCACTCTATAAAACATACAAATTCAAGTACTGACAACAAATCACTACTGATTGTCGACAATCATGACAGCCACATTTCAGTGGAAGCTTTAAATTTAGCAAAATCATCGGGAGTCGTCATGCTTACCTTTCCATCCCATACCAGCCATAAGCTACAACCGTTAGATAGGTTGGTTTTCGGGCCTCTAAATAAATATTATAATACAGCTTCTTCCGACTGGCTAATTGCAAATCCTGCAAAAACGATGACAAACTATGATATTGCTAAGTGTGTTGGGAATGCATATCCACAGGAATTTACACAGAAAAATATCCAGTCTGAGTTTACCGTTTCTGGAATTTTTCCATTCAACAGAAACATTTTCTAAGAGCAGGAATTTCTCAGTTCATATGTTACGGATAGACCACCAGTTGCCGAAGAGTCAAGAAGTAATCAAAATACCTTCGAAACTAATAGTTCTTCAAATATTTCTGTAGATGATCTAGGAATGCCTTCACTAACAACTAGTATATTTAATGATTCTAGTTACTCCTTAGTATCAAATGAAATAAATCAACATAAAAGGCCCAAACAAATTCGCTCGTTTCCTAAGGCAGCTGCGAGGAAATTTACGAAGAAATGAGGTAAGAAACTAGAGCGCTGTAGAATAGTTATAGATACCCCAGAGAAGAACGAGATTGAAATGATGGCGCTCCTTAAAACCACGAAGAATTTTGTTTCAAAAAAACAAAAAGCAACCAAAAAGGTTCTTGATCGTAGTTCTGATGAAGATGTAATAAAAGAAAGCGAAATACCGTGCTACGACTCACTAGATGACGTAGATTTTGACAATGCAGAAGAGGAAGATAAAGATTTTCTTGAATCTGGCAACAAGCCTTGCGTGGGAGATTTTATTTTGGCACAAATTGCAACAAAAAAGACGAAACGATATTTTGTTGCTAATGTCGTTGGAGTGAATGATGATGGGTTTAAAGTTAGATACCTAAAAAGAAGTAACTTTGCCGCTAAATTTCTTTTCGAAAATGACACTGTCTATGACTTGCCTGACGAGGATATGGTGATGAAACTAGGAGCCCCTTCAGTAGTGGGGGGCACTACCAGAAGAAATGCTGAGATGACATTTTCTATCGATTTATCTGCATTTAACGTCCAATAAATAAGCATTTCAAAGTACACATACTTATGTTCCAAAGTACCAACCTCGGATTGTACTTTGAGTTCTGTAGGATATGGTGAATTTTTCTGTATTCATAAGCATATTTGCCATTAGAATTAATATTTTATTTTTTTATTTGTTTACTTAAAGATACTTTATTTCAAAACAAAAATCGCAGTTCGAAATAAAATTGAAAAACTACTTAAACCTGTTTTTATTTAAAACCTGTTCCAAAGTACAAGGATTTTCCCTACAAGGTCGGTTTACTGCTAAAATAAGCTCCACTTTTTGTCGATTTTGAGTAAGTAGGTTTTTATACTTACACTTCTGGAGAGTGGACATAGCTACATGGGGCTAGATCGGGCAAGGAACCGTATATTTGTTATATTGTAGAAGAACTTGAGTGTAAGGAGTTTTTTGACTTATAAACGCTGTCAAAATGAATAATGAAAAATATGATAAAAAGCACAAATAATGGGGGAAAAGTTAACTGGTTACAAATAAAATGCTTGAAATATTTAAAACCTAAACCAGGCTTTAGTTTATAAAGGTACGATCACAGTTCTGACTGCAATGAAATAAATATTTTTGGTAAAGGTCGCCCTGTTAATCTGAGCGATCTATTCATTATTATTTACTTCCATATATTTCGATTACATGAAGTCAACTTTAACTTGAGAATATCCGTCAGAAAAAATCATAGCATGTAACAACCACATGCAATGATAATAGCAAAATTCTCTTCTTAGTGATCCCATAGTAAATCATGAGGAAAAACCAGGAAGAAAACCTCATGATAATATCCAATCACGGTAAGTATTTGGTATTACTTTACTCTCAAATATTAACACCGAACTATAATTTTATATGTACGTTATTTAACATCGACGATGTCAATATGTCAATAACATATCGAGGATACATCCTCGATATTGAATTACCAATAATGGTATTTTTTTTCTATTGATTTCCTCTTTTATTGTGGGTAACCAGATCCTACTGCATTCTGCCGAGAAATTTGCGACGTAGTTGGTTTCATTTAACATAACTAGAGCCGCTTCTTTGATTTTTCTCTTTTTAACCTCTTTTTCTTTTAAGACTATTTCATTATATAAAGATTCAAGCATAGTCCCAGATCGGGAGTTTTCGGAGGTAATACAAATGTTTATTGGGAGAAATACGTTATTTAAGTAAATTCGATAGAAGTTTTTATTATTCTTAATTTTAAATAAACAATATTGCTTCTAGGCTAGTTTTTTGTAGAATTTGGATATTATTTGCTATTGTTTTTTAAGATAAAATGAAAATCTAATGTTCAACATAAACGTATTTTCTACTGAAATTATTTTTAAGTCCTATTAAAGATTAATAATAAAATAATAAAGTTTCATGGATACATGTAATTATCTGTGATCTTCTGAATAATCAACGACTGTTTTATACGATAGAGTGTACTTAACTATATCCTATTTATCTCAACATAGTGATCGTTAATAACTTTGATGAAGAACAACCACTTTTAAAATAAATATCACAAGTAAGTACACATTATTTTCCAGCTTTATAAAAATTAAATATATGGAGTAATGAATTATTTTTTAATATTGTTTTTTAATGAGATCTGGTGATTATCATTAAAAAAATTATCCATGATAATTTATCACATTTTTTATATAAGGTAACGAAGCTAAATTGTCGTTATTCACCGATTTACTGGTTTACTGGTTTTAGAGTTATAAATCATTTAATTTTCTTTGGTAAAAATCAATGTGTCTCAGTCTGATCCCAATTTTCAGTTTTTTCCAAATATTGAAATTTACATCCGCATTAAGATTTTAACAACCTCTCTTGTTGTCTGTCATAACTGTTCGAGTTATTGTTATAAGTAAATAGTTGTGTGTGCTATTTACACACAACTATAGCATTAATCCACAGGTAGCCACCGGACACTTAGAAGTGAAACTCGAAGACTCGGTAAAAGTTCATCTTTTACAATTCGGTACTGACACAGGCTGTAGAGTAGCAGCTATACTTTTGTCCAGAAATGTTAGTCACTAGACACACAAGTATTCGTTTTATCACTATCGGATACATCATTATCATCTAATAACAATAAATGTGACATCAGATATGATCGGTTGACTTAGTTAATTCTTAAATTTTGTGAGAGATGTTTTAAGTATATGTTTGATTTTACTGTAAAATATGTTTTTAAAGTAAAGTTCCTTTTAAACTGATTTTTTTCGAAACTCATAGCCAAGAAAGCTATCAACTTCAAAACGTAAATAGAACGATATTGCGATTCGTGAATTTACGACTGAGTGGGAAGAACAGTTTATTTACTCATTACACTTCCAAGCCTTACTGCTTGATATATAGTTTGCGAGTGAGAAAAAAATTAATCTCTAGCGCTATTACAAGCAAGTTTTTAACTATTTCACTAGCAATTTATCCTGTCGGACTATGCCTACGTCTTTGTTCCAAAAACGGGTTATGAAATATATGAAGTTATGATAAAAAGTTATTATAGGCACGCAAAACGCTATATTCTTACGCATGATGCTTATAAAAAGCTATATACTTATTCTTCTGTAATTTTTTTTTGTTTTATTTAAATTAACGTGCATGTGACAACTATGGTGATTAGCACGAGTTACGATTTACATGGTAATATCATATAAATTACAAAATAATGTATTTAACATTTAACTTAAAGAGAAAATAATAAAACTTGTAATATAACATTTATATTTTGTTGAGCAGTTGACTTTTCTCGAGAAATTTCATAACCTTGTTGATTTGGTCTGTGCTGTTTAGGACCTCTTTAAAGTTGGTACTGATATCGAGCTGTTGGCGTATTTTGGCATAAAAACGGCATTAGTTAAGTATATGCCTGATTCGGAGAGTCGTATTGCAGTGCTGACATTTTGGTTATCTAGATAATGTCATCAGGTAGCTATGAGTTAGACGGGTATGTCCCATATCCAATCTCCGTATGATTGCCACATTTTTTCGAGATAAACTGGGATAGGTAAGAAGAGTAACTGAGGGTTTAATTTCATGCAGCGCCGAAGTAACATTATTCCAGTGAATCTGCCACGTGGATAGATTAAGCTTCTTCAGTCTAGCTTTGAGATAGTTGCAAATTTGTATATTGATAATGGTGTCCGTGGATGATGCGGCTTTTTTGACAAGGCAATCAGCTTTTTCGTTACCACTAATACCAAGATGAGATGGTACCCATACCATAATGATAGTTGTATTTTGGTTTATAAGAAGGTGATATGTGTCATGAATATCTTGGACGATAGGATGGTTTGTGGATATAACATTAATGGAGTGTATCAGAGGAAAGTTAATCAGAGCATATGGCTATGTGTGTATTTGAAAATTGTTGGGCATATTTAAAAGCATATAAGAAAGCTAGTAGTTCACCAGTGTGGATACTACACGAAGGAGAAATTTTAGAGAGTTCGATAGACTGTTGTACAGTGGTTACAGAATATCCAACACCACTTTCAGTCTTTGACGTGTCAGTATAAAGAACTATGTTATATTTATTTTTGTTTATAAGTTCTAGAAAAAAAATTCTTAATGTAATAACACTGGTATGTTTCTTGTTAAATTTGGTGAGGGAAATATCATGATGTGGGAGTATGTTGGTCCAATAGGGATTATTGGAGAATGGTAGAGTTCTGGTTTCAGACAAATTTATATCTTTTAGTAACGGTTGTAGAAGACTAGGAATAGGATGTATAATTAAGTTACATGGAGGGTTGTTATGGGGTTGGTGTGATTATGTAAGTAAATGATATACTGAATTGGAGCAGCATAGGAAAGAAAAAGGTTTTCGCGCCTAAGCCATAGAGGAGGTTCATTAGCTTCACAGTAAAGACTTTCTACCGAACTAGAACGGAATGCTTCAAGACATAGACGAATAGCTGTGTTATGTACTGTATTTAACGAATTTAAGATTGATTTAGTACCATACATATAGACGAAACATCCATAGTCGAGCTTGGAGCGGATTAGTGATCTGTAAACTTTCAGTAACGTAGTTTCTTCTGCACCCCAATGATATTGTGAGAGTGTTTTGATTATATTTAACCTTTTTAGGAAAACTCCTTTAAGTTCCTGTATGTGTTGTTTCCAGGTTAATCTTGAATCAAAAATCAGCCCTAATATTTTGAAATTATCAACCACCGGTAATTTGAAGTTGTTGATAGTGATTTCAGGATTAAAAGAACTCATTCGTCTGCTAAATTTAATAACTTTGGATTTAGAGTGGGAGAGGGTAAGTCAAAGAGAAGCTACTTTGTTTTGTAGGTTATTTACTCCTAATTGTAGAATTTTACTAGTAGTTGCGTTGGATTTACCATGACAGTACATTATTAGGTCATCGGCATATAATACGCATTTGATTGGTGGAGCTATATTTTCACTTAACTTGCTAATCGAAAGAATGAATAAGGATGTGCTTAAAACTGAACCTTGAGAAACTCCGTCATGTTGGATGCGTGAAGAAGAAAGAAAGAAATTATTGACAGAAACCCTAAACGATCTAGATGTTAGGAAGTTTTTGATAAATGCGTATTTGTTGCAAGGTTACATTAATTAAGGTTACATTCAAAAAATTTTGTCAAGGATTGCATTTCTAGAGATGGTATCAAATGCGCCTTCTATATCAAAGATAGTTGCTATCAAATCTTGCTTGCAATTTATTGCGTTGGAGACATGGGTTTGGAGTAGTACCAGATTATCTCTTGTGGAGCGCTGTCTTTGGTAGCCAGATTGTTCCTTTAGAATAATCTTCTGTTTTTCAAAATACCATAAAAGAAGTTTGTTGATCATTTTTTCCATTAGCTTACACAAAGTGTATGTGAGAGAGATAGGCCTGTAAGATTGTAGAAAGATAGTTGGCTGATTTGGCTTGAGTATTGGTATAACAATAGATTTGCTCCACTGAGATGGAAAACTCCAATCTATATTGTATAAGTTAAGGAGTTTGTTAAGACCATAATCAGACAAATGATTTAGGAATGCATAAGGAATATCATCACGCCCAGCTGCAATGTTTCTACTATTAGCTTAGGCAGATATTAACTCATGGATAGTGAAAGGAGAATTAAGGGATCTACTATATTCAGATGATATCAGATGATTTCTGTGTGAATATAAGATATGATGAGATAAAGTAATATTAGTTTTATTCCTGAACTTCTCTTCGAAATGTTTGGCAAAAGCGTTAGGAATAAGTTCATGTGAAGTGATCTCTATACCATTTGAAATTAAACGAGTAGTTTTATTATTAATTTTGTGACCTTGAATTTGTCGTATTTTTTTCCAAAGTTGGCTAGGATTGGAGTTTTCATTGATAGGTGATACGTAATCTTACCAGGATGATTTTTTACTTTTTTTATCTACGTGTTTGGCTTTGGCTTTGAATTTTTTGTAATTTATTAAATTTTCAAGGCTTCTATTTTTTTAGTACTTATTTAAAGATTTTTGTATAGACGAATCGCCTCTTCACAAGAAGAGTTCCACCAAGGAACTGCTTTATGATTTGGAGAGAATGATGTTTTGCCAATGTGAGTCTTAGCAGCTGAAAGAATAGTGTCTGTTATTGACGTTAACAAATAGTCTACATCATTGATTATTAGATGATCATGAGCGAGCAAGAGAGTGTCAACAGCTTTTGAATACTCTGGCCAGTTAGCTTTATTTAGGCACCAATACCTTTTGGCAGAGGCAGTCCCACGACAATTGTTGGAAATTATTGTATGATAATCATTGCTATCAAAGAGATCGTCAGCTGTTTTCCAGGTTAAAAAAGGTGCAGATTTAGGGTAACTAATACTAAGATCTATAGCAAAAAAAGATCCAGAGGAAATATTAAAATGAGTATTAGATCCTGTGTTAGGAAGACATGAGTTTGTACAGATAATAATATTTTGAACTACTTTTCCCCGTCCAAATGTTGATTGAGATCCCCACATACTGTTATGTGCATTGAAGTATCCTGTGAGTATAAATGGCTGTGAAAGTTGGAATATAAGGTCTAGGGACTCTTCTTCTTTTAAAAAATGGTTTGGGGGAATATATGGAGCAGATGGTAAGTTTATTAGCGCAATATGTAGTTATGTCAATTGTCTCAAGATTCGTTCTTAATGGTAGTATTGAGAAGATTTCGCTGGACGCAAGTATTGATGCACCTCCACTAGCTCTGAAGCAGTTCGTCCTAATGAAGTGGTATCCTTCAAAGGATTTAGGATGAGGAATATTATTTGTATTAAATTTAGTCTCTTGGAGACAAAGAAAATCTGGATGGTAAATTGATATGTTATTGAATGAATTCAAGGCGCGGATAATATCCGTCGCGGTTTCATTGTAAAATAGTGAATTTAAAAACTTATTTCGTTAGTAGAAAGAATATACCTTGTACTATTTACGTAATTTTTAGAAAAGATCGATATCATTGCAGTTAGAGTCACATGATATATTGGACGTAAGGCTGGTAAGTTCGTCAGCGTCTATAAAATTTAATGTTCATTTTAGATTTTTCGTTATTCTTGTAATGCGATTTTTAAGTGATCTATCAGATACAGTTTAGTATATTTCTGTAAGATCTTCGAGGAGAGAATGAATGTTCGTGAAGTTATGAGCTTCTTTGAGAGGATCACTACTCCCAACAGAATTTTCGAGGAAGGCAATTATTTGTAATGCTGATAACGAAATTTTTTCTGGATTAGAACAAATTTATTTTTCAATACTTGTATGGACAGATGGATTAATTTTACCGATTTCTTTGTTATCAGTTTTCGTTTTCTTTTTAGGAGCTGATTTAGGAGTTGCGAAGGTTGTTGTGTTTGGTATGTTATTAGAGTTTAAGTTTAGGGGACTAGCGGTAACCAGTAAAGAAGGGGAGTTAAGACTTGTATCAGTGGAATGAGTTCTCTTTATGTCAGAGTTAGAAGAGACAGAATACTGATCTTAGAGACGATTCATTTGGGATTGTTATGTCAGTAGGTATATTATTTTAATAGATTTCTTCTTTTGAGAAGGATGAAAGAGGAGATATACTAGAAGGAAGATCAATTGGGATTTGGCTAGAAGTTGGATTTGGAGAGGGATTGCTAGATATTTCTTGAGGGTTAGGGCAGGAGTCTGTTTTGTGTGAAGATTGCTTACATAAAAAGCATTCAAGTTTGTCCGAAGTAATAAAGATCCTATAATTTGTATTTTTATATGAGATTACAATATACTTACTACAATATACTTAAATATAATACTTATACTTAAATACTTAATACAAAAGTATTAAATCATTTGCAGTTTTTCTTTTTATATGCTTTTGTATTTTTAAGTGCTTGCTCTATGAGTGCATTCGGGATCGAAGGACATACGTTAGAAAGTAGTAGCCTCTTTGCAGGTGTGATAAGTCTGCGAATAGATATTATTTGGTTTCTAACAGAAATAGTCGGACTAGTTTTTAGAAGATTATCTACTACGGTTAGGGAACAAAGATAGATGCATATAGGCTGGTTAGAAATACGTGAAGCAAAGGTTATTTCGTTGGGGGTAACAATTTCGCCGATTGTCTTTATGTAATCAAATAGCACTACGACTGGGATAGCGCTCATAACAATGGCTTGAGTTCTACTGGGACATGCTGTTGCTGTTATAGATTTTTTCTGTGTGATTTTGGTTACTGCAGCGAAGCTAGGTTGAGCTGTTTGTGATAATGATGCCATAATTTGATTTTAACATTTTGGATGCCAAAATATTAAGTAAGTATGGCCAAAAACGACTGGCCTAATTTTATTTGTCGAAAGCATTTAAGTGATATCGACTTACCAATATTTACTTGATAAACTTGATATGACATTACACTAAGTTTTTATTAAAAATACTATTAGTAGAAGCCTGATGTTCACTCGTTGGCTTCTGAAATAGGAATGTATAATAATTAAAAATAGTTTAATTATTAACTTTAATATTAGATAAAACTCTCGTTGATTTAAACCTAAAATATATGGCCAAATCGCTTTGTCCAGAAACACAATATAATATATTAAGTTTACTGGCTTTAGATGTAAAAGCTGTGAGACTGCAGAAAAGCTCAGATAAACATGTTTGTAAGCTTTGTGACAGATAGTTTCTATCTTGTGGAGAAGCAAGGCAAGCATCAAAAGCGGCAAGAGTAAGTGGTTGCCTCCGAGAAACCATATGGAGAAACAAATATCTGACCATGGAAAGCAAAATGAAAGTATACAAGACAACAATAAGACCAATCCTAACATATGCAGCGGAGACAAGGACCGATACAAGAAAGACGAAACAACAAATCAACAATATCGAAATGAAAGTATTAAGATCAATAGTGGGCATATCGTTAAGAGACAGACAAACCAACAGAAGTATACGCGAACAATGCAAAATTCAATATATTAACAGGTGGATAAAAACAAGAAAAAAACACTGAAACGAACATGTAAACCGAATGGGACTAGATAGATTAGAGAACATCTGTAAAAACAACAAGCCGTATAGCAGAAGCCCCGTTGGAAGGCCGCCAAAAAGGTGGAAAGATAATGTACAGTCAACAACGATTGAAACAGAATAAGAGGCAGACAAACAGGAGTAATCCTAGTCTCGCGAAGAAGAAGAAGAAGAAGAAACTATTAGATCTATGGTAACTGGTATACATATAAGGACACGATATCTTGGACCGAATAAAATTTTTTATTAAAGATGGCAAAGCAGAGTGGCCAAAATTGGAATCGATTGGTATGGATGGAGCGCCTTCCATTGTTGGTGTATCAAAGGATTTACAACACTACTGGAAGTTTTTAAATTTTTAAATTACATAATCCACTAAGAATCGCTATGTGTCAAGAACCTCGACATATTCTAGGTAGTTAAGCCTTTATCGTGGTGTACCAACAAAATACATACTCGAGCTATCAACCGACGAAGATTTCGAGAACTTTTTTACGCAAAAAAGAAGGAAAAAGGCAAATGCTCCTTTATTACACTGTTCGATGGCTGTCCAAATAGAATGTTCTGGTAAGCTTTTGCACTCTTTGGGCTCTTTTTTAAAAGAGCGTGTTTTCTATTTATTATCATGTTTCGTGTTTCATTACGGACGTAATGAAACATTTGAACATTTTAAATTTAAGATTACAATGAAAAGATTTTCTGTATATTTAACTGAAAGTTTTCAAATCTCATTCAATAAGATAGTTTAGGATTTGCAGGAAAAAAAAATCAACTTTTTACATATCCTTTTTTCATTTCACTTAAATCCATTAAAACTTGCCCGCCGGAATTCCAAATAAAAATTATATATTTGCAAAGTAATATTTTGTGGAAAGATAAACATAACAAAGTTATTTTAAGCAAATTAAATTATTCGATAAATACGTTTCTACAGCTGATTTTCCGTAATTCACAATTTTATTTTGCTCTATTGTTGTCGTTTCGGTTCGATGTATGTTTGTGAAAAAATGACTTGAATTATGAATGTTATTAAATCATAATCTCATTTAAAATTGAGCAATATTTATTTAAAAAATATAATTTCATGAGCTGTACCAAAAATTGACCCCAAACCAAATAAATTATAAACCTGTACTTTAGCACATTATATTAGTAATAAGTTTTGAATTTGTACCTATGTTGTATTTCCTTTATTTTGTACAAATTCCGAATAATGAAGTTTTTAGAAATTTTTGGGTGGCATAAATAATTTTTCACAAACAGATATGGGCATACTGTCAAGAAAAGTTGGCCACTTCTGGTTTAATATATATTCAATTATTACCCATATATTCGTTTGTCTACATCCATATCCTTCATTGGTATTTGCTCAACCAAAAATTTTCATTTTCATGGATCCCAATTTATTTTTATGTCCATGAATATCTGACATTATCGTAAACAATGCAATTGCATTAAACTCAACCATTACATATCACCCAGTGTGATATCCTTTATATTTATGACTATATTAATACTATTATAATAACAAAATACAGGGGATAAACTATAATAATATAGTATGAATGAAAAAATCCATAAAAAAAATGGATCTTAAGGTATTATCCAAATTATCTATGAGCAAAGTGATGAATTTTGATCAATTATTATAATACACCGTATTTTTAAACGGTATTCTTAGAACAAGTATTTAGTAAAGACAGATTTAACTAAACTATTTAAAATAAGTAGGTACTTGTCAATAGTTTACACCTAGAATTATTACTCACTTATAATTATAGTCTGATATAACAACACTTTATCTAACACTTGATAATACTGGTTCTTTAAAATGAGATTTTCTAAATTAAAAAATGTTTATAAATAAAACCCGGTAAACCAAAGGATAGATGATGATAATGTTGATCAAATAACCATAAATGAGCTGCAAGAAGTTATTGCAGAAATGAAAAACGGAAAAAAAAATGACAGCACACTTGAGGAATCACAGCGGATTCAAAAAAGGCAGAGTATTTGGATGAGATAATTAAAGTGAACAGAATGCATGTGAGTTTGTAGAAATTTAGGAAGAGTATACAGAAAGAGATATTTAGAAGGTATGAGATATTTCGATTCAATCGAATCGAATCGAAAAATATTTGGTTAAAAAACATGACTATTAAAACAAGAGAAAATGTTCTACGTCCCTTAGGAGTATTCCGACTAGAGTAAAAGGAGTGAAACACAGAGTGAGAGAACTCCAACGCAGTTTCAAAATAGAGCGCTTGGAAAAATTAACATATCTCGGGTTATACTGGACCAAATTTGCTATTTCTTTTTTTTTAGCTGGGGTTAAACGGAAAAATCATAACATTTATCGTATTTTCATTGCAAAATAATTTAAAACAACGCAGCTAATAATTACAGAATATACAAATCTTTTCTTAAGGAGTATTTTTATTGTTATTTATTTATTTATTTAAAATATAATTATAATAAATAAATGTTATTTAAAAACATTATTCAATTGTTAGTTATAAACAATATTTTCATATATTCTTATTAAATTTGAACAAATTAGTTTTTTATTATTAAAAAAATATTTTTAGAACAAAAAATAATATAATATTAAATTATGAGAAATTATATCCTTAATTCCATTTTTTTCCTTTGACTAAAAAAATTTCGTAAAACTAAGAGAGACTAATTTGGTCAGGCAACGTCGAAATTTAATTTCATGAAACCGGAGTTTGACTTGTCAAACTGTCCACGTAACGATCAGGTATTAAAAGGTCATAATTGTTGGATTAGGTTTATTAAAGTGTTTTTTTTTTATTTTATTGTTTAATATTTTTATATTGTCGTAACTAAAATAAAAAAATTAGTTTTTATTCTGACAGTAAGGCATTATGACATTTAGAGTTGCACAATACGTTAGACCTTTTACATTAACATAATTTTTCCGTCGACCGTCCATTTATGATCAATTTTAACACCCTCAAAATCGTTGATTAATGACCCCTTTTAATGAATGATTTTCTATTAATAAACGATTTCATTATAGGCAACACAACATACATTGCTTGCATAAATTAATTAAACGCTCTGTGATTGGCAGTGACCTGTGGTGTAGGCAAACAAACATATATACCTATTTATATTCCCACTAAAAAATTAATTTAAAATGAAGTAGCCGCTGTTAGTACTATCTGTCATTGTATGTCATTATTTACTTTATTGTTTAAAATTCTGTGTATTTGAAAAATCAAAGGATGGATATTGACGAAGAGTTTAATTTAACTCCACCAGAATTTAACTTCTTCCAACACAGAATTTACAGAGGTCCAAGAAGACTTAAATATAAATTTGTCAAAATGCTATACAACAGATAATCATTTATCAATATCTTCCTTTAATTTCAGTAATTGTACAATTTCGAATATTAATGTTTACTATAATAAAACTACCACTAAGGAAACTTTGAATAAAGTCAATGAAAGCTGAAAAAATTGTTGTTTATCGTTAAGTAAGTAAATATTTAAACTAAGATATCTTTATTTCTGAAAAGTACGGTCGACGGAAAAGTTTTGTAACTAACTCGTGAATTAAAATGGCGATTAACAATTTCGAACATTAACGCGCTCGCTTCGCTCACGCGGTAAAATATCTCAATTGTTAATCGCCCTTATTAATACACTTGTTGGTTAAATAACTATTAAAAATCATTTTTTATTGCAGTGACATTTTAGAAAGCCTTGTCCTCCAAATTTAAAATCTTTTTCACTGATTTCTTTTAGAGACTTTTCTTCTAGAGATTTCTTTTAGATTAGATGATTTGGCAAATACAACAAACTACATCTGAAGAAGTAATCTCAATTGTTGAACAATTTTCTTCCTCTCTTAGTGACGATGGTCCAGGGCTTTGTCTGTATGGTGAGCCTTAGTTTTTTTCCTATTAAAGTATCTTCTTTCACAGTTAATGATGACGGTCCAGGTATTCTGATTTCATATCTTTGAGCTAAAGTAAAATTTATAATTATATTTAGCCAAACCAAATTACACATAAATAATAATTAAAGAGCTATTTTCCAAAGTGTCTTTAATTCAACATTTCGATTTTTTGATTTTTTTATTTTATTAAAGACTTTACAGATTTCTTCACGCCTAGAATAAAGTTTTTTTGCACTAAAACCGCTTACTATTTGAAAGAGCATTTAAAAATTGTATTTATTTTTAAAAAGTCATATCTTCCTACTGGTTTTATTTACAAGGCATCTTAAATCCGCCAATCTATGAGCGCATAGAAGTCACGTGACTCATCATGGGTGTTTACTCGTTCTACTTGATGTGTACAGTTGCGCCAAGCATCTGGTTTACAAACGTGGATTGTTTTTTTTTTGTTTATTTTTGTGAATAACGATAATGTCTAGTTAAAAAAAAAAGGTTTGACACGGATCGTACTGCGGGAAAAAGATCATGAACAAGTGATTTTTCAGAAGGGGTTTTTGGAAGAATAGAAAAAACATTACGGAAAACTGAAGAAGCTTTGTTACTAACTCATTATAACCTATATTTAAAAAGTTTGGATATGTATTTTTTTCTGGGTGTGGTTTATTCCTGACTGGAATCTATCGGTTAGGATACACCTAAAATTCAAAATTGATTCGATATAACACAAACAAAATTCAAATAGATAACAGATAGCAGAGTGACCTACAAATCGAGTTACTCGAATCTTTCCATATGTTTTCACACACTGGTAAAAAGGAGAAAGAAAAGCCAAAAAGTGAGGCCTTATGCCATTTAATTAAGAAAGAGAAGTTAAAAGATGTTAAATTACTTTTAAGTAAGCTAGGAATTTTTAAACAGCATTCTGCCATCTGGTATTGGCAGAAAGTTTTATCAGCTGATATTAGTTTAATGCTGTTAAAAATTCTATTTTTAATAACGACGATATATATATATATATATATATATATATATATATATATATATATATATATATATATATATATATATAGCAGTCGCGGAACCCTGCGCGACGCGAAATTAACTTAATGATTCCTAAAATTAAACATATTAATTTTTTACAAAATATCGAGTCTCAAAAATCACTATTTTATCGCTTTTTAAGAGCTTAAATTATTTTTAATTCGAAATGCATTTATTTAACTGAAAGTTACCAACAATATTTTTTACTCGGAATCAGGCGAATACCCTAAAAAACTTACAGACCAAAAAAAATTTTAGTTTGCTTTAAAAACATTTTAAACAATTTTCACTATCATTTTCCCTGGTCAATAAATATGCATTTTTGTAAGAGGACTATTTAAAGTAAGAATGTGCAAAATATAAAATGAGAATATTTTTCCTAGTCAGTGCGCTCGTAACTCCCCGACTATAATAAATATGCGAAGCAAATTCAATTATTGAATTTAAACTTTGTATAAAGGTATAATTTCACATAATATAACATATATATATATATACACGATATTTTGTCCTAAAAATGATTTTTTTTAATACTAAAAAACTGATTTTTTTTAAATTTAATAAGAGTATATGAAAAAATGACAAAATTGATTTTAAAAATCAATTTAATAATGTTTGCAAATAACATTTATTTAATGTAATTGTATTTTAAACAGATAAATAAAAAAATACAATAAAAAGGCGATTTAGGAAAATATTTGTACATTTTATAGTTATTTGCTGCTTTGTTTTGGATAATTTTGCAATGAAAATACGATCAATATTCTTATTTTAACGTTGTACCCCAGCTAAAAAACTCTTTTTACCCTCACTCCTTTTATTTTAGTTGAAAAGCAAAATACTTTTTGTTTAGAACTCTCCTGTTTAAATAATTTTTAATAATTTTTTTACTAAAAATTTTGTTAAAAACTTTTACTTTTTCTTATAAAAGAATGGTTTATTTCAGCCCCTATTATTATTGTTAATTAACATAACAGTGATTTAAAAAAAGATATCTTAGCTCCTGAGGGTCCTAAAGATTTTTTTTTTGTTTTAAAAGTTATGTTTTTTGACCAGCTTTCCAAATATTTTTTCGGCCATTTAATTTGAACTAAATTCTAAGGAGTTATTGTAAATGTTAACGCTTAAAAAGTGTTATTTATTATGAAATCATTTTTGTTTGCATAAGTGTAATTTCTTTTAACTTTTTTCCCATAGGTTATTAGTATAGGTCTTAAAAAAGAAAATAAGCCAGGTATTATTACAATGAATTCATTCAAATTATCTGGACCAGCCTTAGAAATTATCTCATTTTCACAAAATCGTATAAACAAATTAAATTTCGCTAAAACTATTCAACGAATCTGGCCAAAACCGTAGTGAAGTAATTAGTAAATAGTGTAGTAGTGTATGGGGGCCCAGAAGACTTTAGAGAGGATGTCGAAAGCTCAGCGCAGTTGAAACTTAGCGATTTTGGTACCTGTGTAGAAAACTAAGTGAGAACGCATTCGGAAGAAAAGAGGTACATAATGCGTTATCTCCTTTCACCTCGTTGGTACACTTTGTACAACAAGTTTACAGAGAGTAAGCTTAATTTGTAAAGAAACTTTTTAAAGGAAAACAATTTTCCAAGCTAAGTATTTTTTGTAGCAAGAGATAAGTCTGTAACTGAGAATTTGTTGTGACCAAAATATGTCGGTAATTATTTTATAACAATAGAGTTATTTTTTTATATGAGGTGATACATTTTTCTAAAAACATGTGGTCTAATTATATAATTTAATTTTAATATACCAGAAAAGAGTACATTAAAGTTAAAGTTAAAAAGGTTAGTCTTCTGTCTTGAAACTGCTATATTCCAAAGAATCCACGTTATCATTTTTCCCTTTTCTTGAGAAAATTGGGAGAAAAACTCATTACAATATTTAACAACATTATAAAATTTAAATTTTACATTTCTATCTACCACATACCGTTTTAGTGCAGCCCATACTAATTTATTTGGGTTTAAGTCCAAGTGGTAGGCTGGTAGTCTTAAAACAAAGTAATATATAATTATGGCTTTATCATTTCTTCTGAAAATTGAATGTTCAGCTGTCTTAACCACTTCTTCATTTCGTCTTTTGTACACATTTTTAAACTTGGATTTTGTTATATGGTGCATTGTCTATAAACAGTACACTACGGGCTAGTATGTTACGAATCAGTTTTCCTTGAATCCATGTTTTATAATTATTATAGTGTATTTCTCTGTGATATTATTGTCCGAGAGTGGCAACACAGTAACCAAAACGTAAACAAATATTTTATTTGTCGTCTGCAATAAACTCAATTTCTGAGAGTTGTAACGGGAAATAAATTATTGAAAATATCCAGTAAATAATATAAGACATTAAGTGAAGGAGAGTGCTAAGAAAAAAACTTTAAAATTGGTGAAAT
Organism: Diabrotica undecimpunctata; assembly: GCF_040954645.1. Lineage (NCBI taxonomy): Eukaryota > Metazoa > Arthropoda > Insecta > Coleoptera > Chrysomelidae > Diabrotica > Diabrotica undecimpunctata. The sequence goes on from NC_092803.1 coordinate 101,778,627, forward strand.
AACATTCGAAAACACCAAGACCCTATAAAAAGTAAGATCGCTATAATTGATAAGCCTAATTAACATCAAAGCATAGAAACGAAACTCTGACCTTTGAAATTGCGACGTTGCCGTTGTGAGTAGACTTTCGAGTAGACACAGTAAATAACAACAGTAATAAACATAAGTAAACGCTGTCTTCTCTAAACCGTTGAGGTGCAACACAGTGTTTGGCGCCGGAAAATGGGAAAATATCTGAAAAATTTAGACAGTGATGATACACTTTCAGAAGGAGGGTCAAAAAGCAAGGACAGATATAAAGACAGCGAGGAAGAAGATAACATTTTCAGAAAGTGCAAGAAGTTCAGACCAACAAAAACTCCAGAGAAATAAAGTGAGGAAACAAAAATTGATCAATTACTAATAATGGCCACTTTACCGATGACATTAAGGAAATAAAAAGAAATCAGAAAGAAAGCAAGGAAACAATAGAAAAGCTCATTATGGAAAACAAAGAGCTGAGAAAAGAAAATGCAGAACTAAAACAAGAAAATATAGAGATCAAGGAGGAACTCAGAGAAATAACAAAAAACATGGAAGTTATGGAAAAATACCGACGAATAAATAACATAGTTATGAACGGCCTAAGGATAGACACATATGAGCAAGCAGGGTTAAAAGGAACAATCAACAATTTCATCAAACAACATATAGGGGTAGAGGTTAAAATAAGGAATGCTCACAAGTTAGGCGAAAAAACAGGCCTAATTGAATTAGAAAACCAAGAAGAAAAAAGAAATATAATGGAAAAAAAGCACAAGTTAAAACAAATTAAATAGTACAAAATATATATCAACGAAGATGCAACCATAAAAGAACAAGAAATATAGAAAACAATTAGAAACATTGGTCAAGAAGAAAGAAATAAAGGAAATAAAGTCAAGATTGGAGTAAAAATATATGGGTAAATAACAGCGAATGGAAGTGAAATGACAAAGAAGGCGCAATAGCTAAAATAACATAAAAAAAACTAGAAACTAAATGTACTACTGGAATAACGTTGACGAAACAAGTACAGAACAAGGTTAGCGATAATACAAAAAAAGAAAAAAAGAGGAAAAAAATGAAAACCGGACCAAAACACAAGAAAAATGTCGAAAAGAACACTTAATTTTAGGAACATGGAATGTAAGAGGCACATACGGAGAAGGCACACTTAAACATTTAGCGAGAGAAATCGAAAGGTTCCATTTTGACATAGTAGCTTTACAGGAGACGAAACAGCTGGAAAATGATATCTTAGAAATAGAAGATACAGTGTTTTTTAACAGCGGCGGAAAGAATCGAACGTTAGGCACAGGTTTTATGATAAAAAAAGAGCTAAAAGAAGCAATAGTAGAGTTTAAACAAATATCAGACCGAATATGTAGTATCAGGTTCAAGGGAAAATACCGAAAAAATCGCCCTCATAAATATTCCAAACGAAAAAGATAATGATGTCAAAGAATGCTTCTACAGTAAATTAAACAGAACAATCGAAAATATACCCAAATATGATATGAAAATTATTTTAGGCGACGCAAATGCCAAAATAGGGAAGGAAGAAGTATTTAGACCGACAATAGGAAAATATAGTAAACACAATGAAACTAATGAGAACGGACAATTTCTGATAGATTTCGCAAGAGAAAAAAATATGATCATAATGAGCACATATTGCGAAAGAAAAGAAATACACAAGGAAACATGAATATCGCCAGATAGAAAGACTAAAAATCAAATAGACCACGTGCTCATCGAAAAAGAAGACCAGCAATGTATAAAGAAGATAAGAACATATAGAGGATCAGACGCTGACTCAGATCATTACATGGTGGGCATCAAAATTAAGCAACTAATACCAAAAAACAAAAACAAAATAAAAGAAAATAAATGCATACATAACCCAATTCGATTAGCAACAAAGAAAGAGCAAGAAATATACGAGGAAACAATGGAAAGAGAACTAAAAAAGATATAAATAGAAGAGCAAACTGAGAACAAATGGGAAAACATAAAGCAAGTAATGAACAAAGCAGCAAAATAATGTAATAAACAAGAGAATAAAAAGAGGAAAGACTGGTTCGACATAGAGTGCCAAAAATAAATATGTAGAACTAAGAAAATCACTAAGGATGGAAATGATCGCGAAAGAGACAAAGAATAGATATATGGAGCAAAGACAAAAAGTAAAGAGGGTGCTGAAAGAAAAGAAGAGAAAACACAGAAAATAAGCTAAAAGAAATAGAAGAGAATTACAGAAATAAAAAACCCATATCAAGGTGCTAGAAATGAAACAAAAGGTTTCCAACAAAAACCCATATTCGTTAAAAACAAAGCAGGAAATAATATAAGCGGTGAAGCAGTCGAAAGATGAAAAGAGCATTTTGATGAATTACTAAATGGAAATAATAATTCAAACCAAAGAGAATGTATGGAAGCAGAAGCAAGAATCGAACACTTAGAAGACATAGAAGATAATTCACTCAGCAAAGAACTAATCGAGGAAATCATAAAAAATTTGTAAAACAACAAATGCCCTGGAAGCGATAACATAACAGCAGAGATGATAAAATATGGTGGAAAACTGCTAAATAATTGGATATACAAGATCATAAAGGAGATAGGTATGGATAAAAGAACGAATACCAGAAGATTTGAAGGAAGCAATTATTTGCCCATTACACAAAGAAGGAGACAAAACAGAATGCAGTAATTACAGAGGAGTAGCGTTACTAAATACCGTATATAAACTCCTTTTAAAATCCATAAAAGATAAGCTAAAAACAGAAGTTGAAAATATAATAGGCGAATATCAGTGCGGATTTAGACGAGGGAGAAGAACAACGGACTACGTATTCATAATTAGATAATTACAAGCAGAAAACTATGAACACAACTTACCAACGATAGCGCTATCCATCGACTTCTAGCAAGCATACGATAGAATAAAGAGGAAGGAATTAAAAGAGACCCTTGAGGAACTGGGAGTTAGCAGAATATTGCGTCACATGAATACAGTTATACACAACAACTATACAACCAATAGTAACGTGACAAAAAATGAACAAAATTTACTGGAGATATGGGAAAGGAAAATCCTGAGGAAGATATATGGAGGAATAATAAGGGACGGTTTATGAATAAGAATATCAAATGATGAGTTAAAGGAATTATATAATCAACCGAATATAATAGGGGTCATAAAGGCACAGAGACTAAGATGGCGAGGTCACCTAGAAAGGATGCCGAACACGAGGACCCCAAAAGGGTACTAAACTACACTATAGCTTTAAAAAAGAGAAAAGGAAGGCCAAACAATAGATGGAATCAAGAGGTAGAAAAAGATATGGAAGAAATTGGACTAGAAGGCCAGAAAAGAAAAATGAATAACAAGAAGGAATGGAGAAAAATCACATATCGAGCCAGAGAAGATCTCAGTACATAAAGGAAAGCAAAAATAGAGAAAGAACAAACTTTTCAAGACATGGGCCTCTAAGGCCTTTAGTGCTATTGAATATTGTATATATATAGAGAGTATGCAGAGAGATGCTGTTCTCTGCATACCAAGATCAGTTTAGATGATTTTATAAGAATTTTAACATTCATTTTTGACTCTAACATCTTTTTGTTTAATGGTAATTTTTTTAAACAAATTTTTGGCACTCCAATGGGCAGCAAAATATCCCCCATACTATGTAACTTTGTATTGGACGAACTTATAAGAACATGTAAGGAAAAGATACTTTTTCACATACCTTTTATCAAACAATATGTAGATGATTTGATCTTATCGGTCCCTGAAAACAAAGTAACTGATGTTCTAAACACTTTTAACGTCCAGTGTGAACACTTAAAGTTTACGGTTGAGAGAGAAGCTGATAATATGATTCCGTTTTTAGACATGCTTATACATCGTGGCAGTGATGGCATGCTAAGGACGGAGTGGTATCGTAAACCTTGTTTTAGTAACCGTTTCATAAACTTTTATTCTCAACATCCATCTAAGATGAAAACAAATTTGGTTTTGGCCCTTAAAACTAGGGTTATCAACTTATCACACATCGAGTTCAGGGACAAGGGACTAAAAAAGTTGAGATCTATATTACAAGAGAACTCCTATCCTACAGGGCTTTTAAATAAACTCATTTTTAGTTCTCCTTTTCCTTTGCAATTTTCTGACAACCAAAATTTTCATAATAACAAAAATAATGAGGTGAATGAGGTCCGACAACTGACACAGACATTGACACAGAACACATCAGAGCTACCACAATCTAAAATAACGTATGGTTGCCTACCCTATATTCCAGTTCTCACACCTAAGCTATTGAACATTTTCAAAAATGTTAGTGAATTAAAAATTGCAACTAAGAATGTGAAAACGGTATCGAAGTTGTACACAAAGACAAAGGATCCTTTTACAATACAGGAGTCATCGAATGTTGTTTATTCTATACCGTGTGCCAATTGTAAAAATGTGTATATCGGAGAATCATCTCGTAATTTTCACAATAGAGTAATATCACATCGCAGCGACATAAAAACCAAAAAGATAAACGCGCTCACAGAACATGCATTAACTTTAAAATATGATTTTAATTTCGAAGATTCCTGTATTTTGGCAAAGGAAAAAAACCATTCAAAACGTGTTTCATAAAATACGTCTAATACGTCTTGTATAAATAAAAAGTCAGACATAGATAAATTGAGCAATATTTATTGTTACTTATTGACAAAACATCAAAAATAAAATAAAGATTTACTTTTACATATACACACCATAATACACCTGCATACAAAACATGTTGCATACTGTCAAGGCAGGTTTAATATACTACTTCCATTAATATAATAGCAAGAACTCCTAATTACCTTTTAATCACACTATTTTTGTTTTTTTTTCTGTTCTCTATGGATCAGTCAAAACACACCATTAAAAGATGTCACTAACAAAATTTTAACTTTCCAACTAAATTTTAAAATGTATTTTGTCCATTATTTTACATGTTATATTTTATATGTGTGTTTTTAATGTTGAGTGTCGTAGCTTTACACAAATAATCTCAACGGCTAGTAAGTTGTAATGACAATTTGAGATATGTTGTAAATATTTACACTTTCTTCTAATTACAGTGTCGAACAGATATTTTTTTCGAGAACATCTATATAGAAGTTAATAGAACGAATGGAACATGATCTCTTACCAGATGGTTCTAGAATATCCAAAAAGATATAAATACCCGTGATGTGGATTCAAGAAGGCAGTTTTTAGTCAGAAGTCAAGCAGTTTATTATGAAAGTTAGTAGATTAGTTAGTGAAGTCAATTGTTCACAGTTTTAGTAAGTCAGTCAAGCAGTTTAATAAGAAATATGAAAGTTAGTTGGAGTCAGTGAATCAAGTACAAATAGTCCAATTGTTTAATATAGTGAGTTAAATGAAGATTAAAAATTATGCATATATTTAATGCACATTTATAATTATACACAAATAATTATTGAAGATTATAAAAGTATATTAGAAGAATATTGGATGGACATTGGAAGGAATTAAAATTATATTATGATTGGAGATTAGTATAAATCAACTTATAATAATTGGATATTGGTATATTGAAAAGAAGAATAAATATAAATGGTGTTTGCTGGTGGTGTATAAATGCTGGTGAAGAAAACTATATCTTAAATTGGTAGAAGCTGATAATTGGAAAAAGTAATTTCACAAAAAACAAGGATAACTGAAGTACGAAGACATTCAGTGGTGATTAGAATCTATATAGTGGAAAACAGTTCATTTAGGCATTCAGTGAAAGAAAGGTACAAAATTTTGTTAATATAATTTAATTAGTGTCATAACAATTTCAATTTTGAAGATAGTTTGTTTAAATTTTACATTGTCTATAGAATTTAATTAGTTTTATAAGAATATCAATTTAAAGATAGTTTATTTTAAATTTACATTGGCTAAGTTAGATATATATGTGTGTTTCATAATAGTTATAATAAAGATAATTTAAAAAAGTACTTACAAGCTAATTCTTTGAGAACCGCGATAAAAACCCTATATTATTAAAAATACTCATTGCTCATCATTAAAACAAAAAACACATCATAACAATATATATATATATATATATATATATATATATATATATATATATATATATACATATATATAGTATTTCTTGGGTTTAAATTCAATACGTAATATTAAATTTGGAAGTAGGCTTTATTGTGCTATTGAAATCAACGTTTTGGCAGGTAACCCTTGCATTTGACAAGATTCTAAAATGTACGAAGATTGAGAAATAAAAGTATTGTAATATATATATATATATATATATATATATATATATATATATATATATATATATATATATATACATTAGTCTTCCGAGTTAAACCGCGTTGATTTCCATTGCGCCGAGCTTTCGACATCCTCTCTGATATCTTCTTTAGGGCTTCCCAGGTCTCAGTCTCCCGAGTCCCAGACACTACTACACTTATCACTATTAACTTCACTACTGTTGGCAGTAGTATTGACAGTAGTATATGACTTTCGGGAAAGTGTAAGGTAAAGGATTGGCTAAAGATGGTATAAGCCAGTTTGGTGAAGAACTTTATTCAAAATGTAAAATTTTCGATGATAGCTGTCACCTTCATCAGCAACTGAATGTACAACTTATTTAGTACAAGTGGTGGAAGTTAGCATCTAAAGCTTACATTGAAAATATTCAGTTAGTCCTTGTAAACATTGTGATAAAATATGTTCAAAAATCGTTCAAATTTTTCAAAATCGTTCAAAACATAAAAGGGTATTTTTACAAAAAATATAACACAAAAACATCTAAAAACAACAAAAACTACAAGTTCATGTCAAAGGCACCTCAAAGGGAAGAAGTAGAATAGAAGAATTCTTCTTTTCTTTTGTTAAAAAAATTGCTATCTTGTGTCAATATCTCGATGTCATATGTAACAAGGTCATATTTATATTTACACCTCATGCAATGAGGACACATGGAACCACCAGTTGGAATAAAACTTTAAAGAATACAATCAGCTGGGAAATTTAATTTGTTCTTAAGTACAGGTAGGTTATCCTGTGTATGTTATGATAAGTTGCCTCCATATTACAGTCTGTTACGTCTTGTCAAGTCTTGTTGAAGCAAAAATGAATAAATACAACTCGAGTTTTCCATATCTTTTTTACAGTTCATAGAAGAGCTACAGTTATGGATGTAGCACATTTCTATGAATTTTCTCTTGAATGGGTTGTCAACCTTTTTTAATACTTCCAGATTGTCATAGTTGGCAATGCGTCCAGTATTCCTAATAAATATGTTGGCTGAAAACTGTACTTTTAGGCTTTCTTACAACATCACTCTTGTTCAAAGCTATTTTTTTTATAGTTTCATACCTATATCATTATTATATACTACCTATATTCACATATTTACCTGAGAATGTTTTCTTTTTGTACCAGTTCAACCTTATTGTGTTATTCTCATGTCTGGTTACATTAGTGTCAAGAAATGGCACCATATTCTTTTCCTCTCTGTCGACAGTAAATTGTAGGTGAGTGTTATAGGAGTTAAATATGTTAAAAGTGTAGTTGATTTTGTCAGCTGGGGCTGCACATATGAGGTCGTCTACATATTGGTAGATGAAGGGGAACTGGAAATAAACTTCTCGAGCACAGTAGTGAAGTAGGGAGTTCATTATAATTTCTGCCAAAGATGGGTATGGGGCCACCCATAGGTTATTCTTTTATTTGGACGTAGAATTCATTTTGGAAAGTGAAATATGTATTGTTGTATATAATCAGTTTCAGGAACAGTACTTTGGGAATTGTACAGTTCTGTTCAATCAGATGGTAACTAGTTGTCAGAATAAAAACTACAAATTCGAGAGGGATGTTGGTAAACAAAGAAGTAACATCAAAATTCGCCAAAACATATCCTGAAGGTAGTAAGAACTTATTGTTCTTATTTGCAAATTCAAAAGAATCTTTAATTTTGTAGGTATTGTAAGAAGAAAGAGAAGTGTCAATAATACCTGCTAGATACTTAGCCAAGGATTGAGTGGGGGCATTCTCACATGCAATTATAGCTTTTTAACCATTTTTGCTTCAACAAAAGTTGACAAGATGTAACAGACTGGAATAAGGAGGCAACTTATCATGACATACACAGATGACCCACCTGCACTTGAGAATAAGTTTCATTTTCCAGCTGATTGTACTTTTTAAAGTTTTGTTCCAACTGGTGGTTCCATGTTATTGTATGAGGTGTAAATATAAATATAACCTTGTTACATATGGCATCGAGATATTGACACAAGATAGCAATATTTTCAACAAAAGAGAAGAAGAATTCTTCTATTCTACTTCTTCCCTTTAAGGTGTCTATGACATGAAGTTGTAGTTTTTGTGGTTTTTAGATATTTTTGTGTTGTATTTGTAAAAATACCCTTTTATGTTGTAATGTTTTTATTTAAAATTTGAATGATTTTTTTAACACACTTTATGACAATTTTCACAAGGACTAACTGAACATTTTCAATGTCAGTTTTAGATGCTAACTTCCACCACTAGTACTAAATAAGTTTCCCATTTAGGTGCTGATGAAAGTGACATTGCCTATCACCGAAAATTTCACATTTTGAATAAAGTTCTTCACCAAACTGGCTTATACCATCTTTAGCCAATCCTTTACCTGACGCTTTCCCGAAAGTTATCCACCAAAGAAGTGTAGTTTTAGCGTCGTTATATATATATATATATATATATATATATATATATATATATATATATATATATATATATATATATATATATATATATATATAAATATATATATATATATATATATATATATATATATATATATATATCGAGAGTTTAAATATGAGTTACGCGTTGTCACCATAACAAATTATGAATAATTTTATAATTTAGTAATCTAAACATATAGTAAAGAAAATATTTTATTCTGGTTGATATCTTGACAACGCCCCGTTACACTTACTTCATTGTTTTTCAATGTGGATGCCGTAAATTCTAGCTTAGTATCATAAAATTTAGTTATTTTTAAGTAAAAAGGGAAAATTGCAGTAGTTGGCTATATACCATGGTTTAAAAAAACTCACAAGGAAGTAAAAAAATCTTCTGGTGTATAATGGTATATTATTTTAACTCAGTTGACTTGTTTCACTCGGTGCGGAAAGTAGTCCCCTTTTTCGAGCAGGGAAAAAGTATGTTCTCTTTAGGTGAAATCTCATAACATCGACCATCTGTCAACACCTTAATGAATATAAACATGATTTTCATCTAATTTAAAGGTTTTTAAACCTATTTCAGTAGCTAGTTTCAACTACTTTTTAAAATGTTTACTAATATTGGTCCGACTGGACAGAAAATTTTTTGAAATAATTGTAATCCTTTTAGATAAATTTAAATTATTTTTTAATCAAATAAGATACACCAGAAGTTTTTTTGATAATATAAAAAATTTGTCGAGATTTAACTTCTTTAACTATCCTAAGAAATCTAGACATTTTATTTATTCAATACTCAAGTGCTTTTATTTCATTTGTGTGGTTCAATATACAATATTTCTCTCTAAAGCCTAGATCACACTATGCTAGCATTTTCACCCAGTAGCCAGTAATTTAGTAACTAAAATTCACACTTCTTCTTATTGTGCCATCTTCTAACGAAGGGTGGTGTTCATTTCTTTAAACGCTTCCATATCTTTTGCAACGTGAAATATCTGTTCTGTTCGTAAGCTTTCTGCCAAGTAAAATTCGTGTTAATACTGTTTCATTTGAGACTTTTGCGATTATAGACAAAAATACATACTACTATCCAAAAATCATTTGCACTTGTTGGAGTACAGTTCACAAGTGAGTTTTGTTTTGCAAGATGAGCATAAATAATCAATATGAGAATATAGATGAGCAATTGAGTAAATAAACTAAAGCTGATCGTATAAGAATGTCTGAAAGTTGTGTAAACTTTCTGTTATTGAAAATACACTCCCAAATACAGCGGAAACATACCCTTTGTTTATGTTCTTAATATTTGGAAACGAAAGTTAAAATTTAAAAGGAAAATTATAAAGTTGTTTCTTCACAGCAGCGAAACAAAGTTTTTAAGGCAACTAATAAACTAGACTAATTCAACGGGTACGGATTTGTGTGGCCGATGAACCATTGAGCACGGATGCGTGGTTGGGGGTCCTAATCTCTCGAAAAATATAGAATAAAATTGATCGACTCCACTAAATTACTTCCTAGTTCTCAATTACTTTGATGGGAAAGACAATGTCAAAATAATTGATCAAAAAAAAATATGGGCTTCTTCGATATTTTGATGGTTTAGATATATTGTCTATTTTTTATTTTTTGTTCTGATCTTGTAAGTTTTAAATAGCGTCCAAATAACCACTAATTAAGACAGCTTAATTTTTAATTATGTTAAGAACAAACCTTATTAAACTGTAAAAAGGATCCTACTGACCAGCTAAATAAATTTAGTTTGGTTTTTCTTCTAATTTCTTCAAAGTAAATTGTATACATCGATATTCAAAATTTTAGTTTTTGAAAATAAAGAATTTTAAAAATATTTATTTTAATACCATTCATATAATTAATCATTGGTTTGAAATATTTCTAGGTGGAGATACAACTTTTTTCTAAGAGATTTATTTGACAAAAAATATGCTTAAAAAAATACAATTTTGAGTCCATTAAAATTAATATTTTAGGAAGTAAGTAGTGAAAAACGATAAATATTTTGTAAGTAAAAAGATTAATACGTGCATCAGTTTCGATTATAGCCTTAAGACATTATCATCGTCTATTACCAGATTCCTGTGTACTGCTCTTTGAATATCTAGTTAACGCACAATTTGTGCTCGTTCGATATTAGGTATCCAATATATTTCCAGATGTTTAATTTCTTGTTATAACCTAGAAACCAATTAGTGCATCGCGTTAAATCATCCATAGTTTCTTATTACTCTGGTATTAGTAGCTTAACAAATTTATTCCTTTATAACTACAACAAATAATAAGAGTTCGATAGTCTGCCAATTTAATGGCAATGGTTAAAATTTGCCTTTTGGGTTATACATAATATATTATATCTCTCTTGTCTTTAGTTGTTTCTTCTTTGTTTTTGTGTTTATGGTGTAATACAGGTTATCTTTTTATTTGGTTATTTCTGTTTGTGGCATTGTTTATGTTTTTTTTTTAATTTTAAACTCTTCTGTCAATAGACTTGTTTTTGTTTTGAATGTATAATATTGAGTGTAGTGGTGATTGTGATAGGGATTCCTTCTTTTATTAAAAAATTTCATAAAATACAAGAATTCTTTATAATGTAGAAAATTGGAAGCTAGAAGCTACTCATTATAATTCTTTTGTATTGTGAATCAAATCTCGGAAAATTGAAACTTTATTAATCTCATAAAATATTGACAAAACCTGAAAAGGAAAAGAAAAATCCAGGTAGAGTAATTTAAATTACCAATTTAGAATCAAAATCCACTTACTTAAATATACAATGTAAAAAGATATAAAAACATAATTAATTATCGTAATTATTTCGTAATATGTGAACCAATTTTTGTATGAGACATTTACGTCAATTTCCACATGGATTTGTACTGTGTAAGATTATTTGAAATGACGCACATTCCAATTTTTACAATCGATTAGCATATTAAAGCTGAAACAGAATACTACGAGTATTTTCGCAAATATCAGGCAATAATATTTTTGTTTGTATATATTGTTTTTGTAATTGGGTGGAAATAAGAAAGGTAAATAAATTAGAAGGTAAATGTAAACCGCCTATACAAAATAAAGCATTTTCAAATTTTGTTTTGACTTTTTGTGGAAATTGTTACCACCTTTCAGTATATGCAGTTAAAAAATTTTACAATCATCATTATCACCATTCTGGCTTTGTAACCCTGTGTGGGTCCTCCTCAAGAACTTATCTCCAGTCGTCCCTATCTATCGCTATCCTCCGCCAAGCACGTATTACCATATTTATCATGTCTTCATCGATGTTATAAAAGAACCTTGTTCTGGGTCTTCCTCTTCTTCTCTGGCCAATGGGTCCATAAACGAGCATTTTTCTAGATGCGTCATTTGGTTCCATCCGAAATACATGTCCTATCCACCTGGTATATTGTGGAATCCGAAAAAGATCCTTAATCTTTTGAGTTTCTAAGATTGATAATCTAAACATCTTGGAGTCTGTCTACAATAAACCAAAAAATTTGTGTCGGTTTTTGTTTGTAGTGAATTGCGTTCGTCGAAAAACTTGAATAGGACGTGAGTAAGTAAAGATTAGCGGCCAATAGAAGATTTGATTTGGTTGAGTGGAGACAAGCAATGAGAAATTTTATTTTATTTTTTTACTTCCACGAGGGCCTTCGTATTGGTAGGAAGTCTTAGACTTCCCGGTGGGCAATCGTAGCGGTACTATGTAGAAAGTCTATATTTCCCAGTGGAGATTTAGTACCATTTATATTCTCTATAGCAACAGTTCTTATCTGAAGTCCTCACAGACACTTCGTCTAAAGACAAACGACCCCAGTGGAGTTCTCCATGTGACCAATTTCTTGTATAACTTAAACATCATAGTTTTTTAATATCAAAGAGGTAATTCAAAGTAAGGGTTTTTATCCACATTAAGTGGCTTCAAACATGTAAATTCACATAGCACTGATGATGGAATAGTTATTCCAAAAGGGTTTTGGTTTTTAAATTAATATAACTTTATATATAAAGTTTAGTGTTATAACTTAGATAATATAATACTAAACTGCAGTTTATTTCTGCAGTAGTATTACTTTCAGTGTTAACAAGCGCTCCCAGGTACTTACTTAAGTTCGTTAACTGCTTCGATGACGTCGTTTTCTATAACAAGTGGTTGTAGGATTTGCGGTTGCGTGCTTATTTTCATATAAGTACCTACTTCGATTTGTTGGTGTTTATTATTAAACCCATTTTTGTATATGATTCTTTTAGTGCTACAATCGCCTCTCGTACAGCGTTTTCCGGTCTCCCAAAAATATTGATTAAAAAATAGCAGTTTTATATTACCGCGTATATTTAGACTTTCTTCATCGTGAAGTAAAACAGTGAGTCTTCTCCTTTTAACTTTTGCAAGAATGATATCTGCTTTTGGTTTGTGGCTAAATAAGGTAGGTGTAATCCTTAAACACTACAGGAAGTGCCTGCACTTTACACATACCTTCTTTTTATTCTAAGACGCACCCTGGGAAAAAAATCCGGAATGCAAATTGTTGACCCCGGCCAATAACTAGTATCTTCATAATGCCTTGTTGCTAACTGTGTACTTAGGATACCAGGCATTCTCCGTTTTTATCTAGCCTTGCTCAGGTGTAGGAGCACTGTCATAATGGATAATTTTTGTTCTATTCGTGAAACGTATGTGATTAAAACAAGAAAACATTTCATTCTATCACAATGAATATATGGAAGTTGGAACTTCACAAATTTTCTTAATATTCAATTTCAATAACAAGTACAAATCAAGAGACAGTATTTTCATTACGGTTCATGATCACCAAGAAAGACGAAGTTGATTTTGGTAACAAAGCTTATTTCTCAATCATGAAATTTTTATTCAATAAAGTGGGATAAAAGCAAAACAATAAAATTAAGAGAAGATTTACTTATTGAAAATGCATCTGCCATTCAGTCGAGATTTCTAAGATGTTTTGAAATATATTTTTTTCGATAAAGTTATTGTTACCCCTCATGCACGTCTTAATCAAACCAAAAGTGTTATAAATTATACAGATCTGCCTAGTCGTACACTAGAACAAATTACAAAAGAATTGTCTATATATTTTACAGCATAGGTTAACCGGCAAAGTTTACTTTCCAGAAAGCTGATATTTACTTTCAGCATTAAGTTTTTACGACACGACCTGAGAATTGTTACATTCTTTTTAAATATTAAACTTACGGCGATCGTAAACGAAAGTATGATCAAGTAATACTATTGTTTAATATCAAGTACTCGAGTCGTAACAAATTAGGTACTAAAAGAGCAATTTGGAAGATTGAAGGATTTGATGTGTTGAAGATATTTGTTCGGCTAAGTTCTAAGTGTTCTAGTCTGACCAAAAACCGTAACCGTAAACATCGTGAATATATTATATTTAATCCAGTCGTAACCTTATCAACAAAATAAACTTGGATTCTTATAAAAATTAGTACTTGAATTTAAACATAAAAATTTTGGGCTAAAAAGGAACTAGAAAATGTACTACGAATATAAAATAAAACTATATACTTTGTTATCTGACATAAGTTGATTGGCCTTAAGCATGACAAAAAATCAAATTTGAAGTAGAATAAGACGGAAACCTTTTGATGTAACTAAGGTATGGAGTCTTAATATTATCGAACTTGAGTAAAATTTTGTCTCGACAAAGAGCCTTGACAAAGTTTATAATAAACAGCAGAAGATAAAAGAAAGAAACAATATTTAATAAGTATCAACAATTTTTTACTTTTGCAGACAAAGAAACTTTACTCGTTAAAACAGTTAGAATTAATAAAAATGTTTGAAAAACTAAAGCAAACAAGCTTGGATTTGTAATAAAGAGTATAAAGTGAAAATAAGTGGTTGTGGAAAGAACCAAAAATTAAATAGACAAAAGCTTAAAGATAAAATTCATAACTTTTAGGTCAGTAAATTCACATGATTACAAATTTTGTTAATCGAAAATAGTCCGAAAAAGATAGGATATAAGTACTGCACTGGATAAAATTGATCCGAAATATAAAAGTCCAAGAAATACTTTAAAATCTAACTTACTATTAAAAAATATAACATAGAGTCTCGCAAAATTACAACATCCTATACTACGGGTGTATCTAGAAAGTTCATGGACAATGAAACCAAAAGCGAAGCTGGAAAGGTAAGATTGCAAAATGCTAAGTCATATGTTTGGAGAGATAATAGAAGAGAAAGATTGATCAAGACGATCAAACTAAAAATCCTTTGACTGTATAAAATGTTGTATATAGAAAACTCATTGAAAGAGGAAACCCAGAACAGAATGATGCAAAAAACGTCGCAAGAAGATATGCCATTGATTAAGATTAGACTATTTTTGTAGAGATCTATTAAAACCATTGTATCTAGAATAATACATGATAAAAATAGGTTAAATAACTCATAAAAAAACAAAGTACAAGAAATTTCATATCAGCTTTATTATAATAGCCTTAGATACGACCAAATAAATCAATGAGAACAAAGGCACTTTGAACATATAATTAAACAAAATTAATGAACTGTTTGTTCTGTTAATCATTTTGGTAATAAAAACGTTCGTACTATTAAACATTTCTGTATTTTCTAATGTTTTCAAAATTAAAACTATCTTGGTTTAACGGTTATATTTAAAATTTTGTAAATAATAGAAAATTAAGAAAATATAGTGTGTTTGAAAATATAGTTATCAGACATTCACCACAAGATTTTTGTAAAAATGTTAGAAATCGAAATAATAGAAAATTACGTCATAAAAATAGGTACCTCTTTTACACATTTTATTCTAGGAAATAATCTCTTTTTACACATTCTTTTAGTTTATTACTTTTCTTAACGAAGTTGATATCTCCAGAGCTATATGTCATATATTATAAAGAAGGGCTTTAAGATTTAATTATTAAGTCATCAAAGGCTAGGTGTTTCAAGGCGTGTTACTCAGAGGACTTCAGGATTTCAATAATTTTAATCAGAGTCGTACAGGTGAACCTACAGCACGGTAAAGCCTGATGTACAGCCAGATAAAAAGTCTATTGGGTGTAGGTGGAAAATTTATGTATTGGTAATCTACCAAAGTCCCGAGGACTTGTATAATTGATAAAAAACACTTTAAAATACTGCGGTTGGCCATTTTTCTTCAGATAATAAAAGACGGTAAATCACAAAGAGGACTATGAAGTAAATAATTCTCGTATCAGAATACCTCCCATATGATGACTGCGAACAACCTTCACTAAAGGAGAAGGAATAGCTATTAAAATCTTATAGAAAAAAATGGAGTTTGATGTAAATGTGCATCACCTAGGGTAACACAAATACTAACTAAAAAGATGAATTATTACGACAGTTTGTAATGGAAGATGATTCAGGTAGACTAAATGTACAAAACAACATAACTTTCGTAACTACACAACAAAAGGATGGAATTGATATAGCAGAAGTCATGACTCACGGGGATAGAAATATTAAAATATGTCATTTATCGAAAGATATGCCTTGTTTAGACTATCGACACATCTGTTTTAAAATAACGGGTGATGAGCGGGTTAAAGGGACTTATGCAACCCTGGTAAAACCGACTGAAAAGCATATTAAGCCGACCCGAAACATTTTTTAGATATAATTAAATGACCGCTAAGATATAAACTGGATCTAAACATCATTCGAAAAAAATTGTCCGGAGAAAGTATCTAGGTGGAATAAAAACCTCATAAATCAAATGATATAAATCATCTTCTTTAAGTG
Source organism: Diabrotica undecimpunctata (assembly GCF_040954645.1). Taxonomy (NCBI): domain Eukaryota; kingdom Metazoa; phylum Arthropoda; class Insecta; order Coleoptera; family Chrysomelidae; genus Diabrotica; species Diabrotica undecimpunctata. Next base: position 101,795,218 of record NC_092803.1, read on the forward strand.
CCATCTCCGCCGCGGCGGAGGTCGGCAATCATCATAGCTATTCGGACTTTTGAGACGGCTGCTCTGAAATTATATATAATTATATATATATATATATATATATATATATATATATATATATATATATATATATATATATATATATATATATATATATAAATCATACGAGAATTTAATTTTTCCAAAAAATCAGGTGAATTATCAGACAACTATCAGCAGGCAATTATAGCTGAGAAATTATAAAGCAATTATAGCTGTGAATAATAAAGAGCTGAGAAAAACAAAAATTGAATAGTAAGGAAGGCATTGCCTAAAGGTAGAACAACCTGCACGAATATCAAAACTGGATGGAGTTTACTAAAAAAAACCATCAGTTAGGTATACCTTTACTCTAAGTCAGCTGAATACACTTGCAATAGTGAAGATATTTCAAAAAAAAATTTCAGAATACACTTTTTTATGTCTGAAAATAAACTGATAATAGTGGCTGTACTCTGAAGTTAAGACCATCAATTATTATTCTAAGTAAATCTGTTATATCACAAAAGAAGTGGTAGATCAGAACAAAATCTAATGGGCAATAAACTAATTTGAGCCATATAAATCACCTAGTTCAGAGGAGATTTATCGAATACTTTTGCATAAGGAAAATGGTTTTCTGCACAAAAAATTGTGTATAAAACTACAGGCTAGCTTAAGACTAGGGTATATTTTAAAAACATGGAGGCTCATAAAGGTAGCTTCTATACAGAAACTTGGTTAAACTGGGCAAAAAACAGCTAATTCCCTAAGGCCGATAAATCTTAAGAGTTTGATAGATTTGTACTGAAAATTATATAAAAGATGCTCCGTGCGTATATTACGGATGGTATAGTAGTTGAAAGTCCGATATGTTGGGGACAATATGCATAAAGACTCAACTTTTAAATCTAATTTTTTCCATATTTTAATATGTATGGACAGTCAAAGAATCAAATAGACCCTTCTGAAATATGGACATGGAGATACTGCTTCTAGGTGCTCGATACTAGACGAAATTAAATTAAATTAGCGTCTTTTGTGTACTGTTTAAAAACTTAGAATTTTAAAGTTCTCTAGTCATATCTATCACGATCCCAAAATTAATCAGTTGGTGGTCGAAAGAAGGCCTCAGAGTCAATGCTAATGCCAAGAGGTCATAGTGAGTGCATTTCTCAATACAGTAAAAGCATAAGACAAAAACTCTTCTAGAGCACATCTGCTGAAAGAAATAGATGAAACAAGATGCAGGTAGAATAACTAAGCACAGTGTCAATACAGGTGCAAGAGGCCATCAACAGGGGGAAGTTTTATCACTTCTTTTTGGAATTTGGTTATGGATGGATTGTTTTTTAGACAGACGTCTTAGACGACACGGTAGAAACCGAAACCGGATGAGTAAAGAACTTTCGACGTACTTAATACTAGATTTTAGGTTCAACTATCATAATAAAAATCATGTAGTAAAATGAAATATTTAAAACCTTTTTAACTAAATTCGTCACAGAAAGGCATCTCAAACATAACAGTACTGTTATTAGAATTTTTTATATTTTAAAATGTATATTTAAAAAATTGTTCTTAAAATTGCATTCCACCTAACCATTCAAGGTATGTTCAAAATATTTGTACATTTCCGGTAATTTCCGGAGTTGATAATATTGTTTGATAAAAATGTTTTTTAGTTTTAATAGACAGACAAAAATTAATAAAGAATGGTAAAGCGTAAGTAGGTTAAAATAACTCTAGTCGATATATTAGATTAGAGTGGGTTAGACAAAATAGATATCATAGATTAAACTTTGTCATTTACTCCATATATATCTTAATTACTTAAGTGCTGCTGCTGTTAGACCAACAGCAAGACAATTTCTCTTGTGAATTTGAGAAGCCCTATAACTCAGATTAAAAGGCCTTTTAAAATCACAGAATAATATTAACCCAACGATCAGAAACATCTATTGTTAAGTGAAAAGATGGGAAATTTTTATTGCAACAACAGTACTGCTTCTGAATATTTTTTAATGAATATTATTTTTATAAAATACTAACATATCAATACTTTGGTCATTTACTTTCACACTAATTTTTACTCAAGACGTTTTTAACCCATCTGCACAAAATTTGTAATAATTACAAATTTAATGAGTCCACCAGCTTACATAGTAGGTCGATATGAGTATCTGAAATCTCAAGTTAAAGATACTCGACTAAGTCATATGAACAATATTGAATGGCTTCAATTGAAACCATAATATTCTAATATCATATTATTTCCGTTATTATCCTTAGTAGTTGATGCGATTAATTCAAATAAAAAAAAATAAAAAAATAATGCGAATACAAATTACTATGAGGTTATTATTAGTTACAAATCAACTTGCACCTTTACACAGAGAAGGAGATAAAATAAAAATAAAAACCTCCAGAAAGAATTCTTGCAATCTAAAGGAAGCATCCCCTAATTCACATTAGATATATTAAAATTTCATATACTTCGCTACATATATCATTATACTAAAAATAATACTATTTTTTTGCAAAAAAAATTAGTACCTAATAAAAAACTGTAATGGTTTTAAAATGATAAAAATATTTAGACTGTTTAACTTGTTAAAACGTTCAAGGGCAAAGAATTATATTTATATTTATCACACGAAATATGAATACATTTTCTAAATCCCTTTTTGACATATTTTAGTCAGCTGCTGATAAAATTAATGCCTCAATATTAATAACACAATTTGTTGGTATTTGTTTCACTACAATTATATAGACATTATGTGGCGTACAAAACCGAATCTATATAAAAAAATTACAAAATGTACCAAATATAAATCAGACGTACACCCGGAAAGAAAAGTACTATACGGTGACAGTCTGGGAATGGCTCGCGGCTAGACAAAACAGTGGAGATGGTCGTGCGGTCCACAAAACAAAAAAATCCGAAGTTATATCAGGGGCGCCAGGTAAATTGGCCCACAGCCTTCCCTACGTTGCTATTCAATAAACCACCAACTTACCAATAGGTTTACTACTAAAATACTAAGTAACAGTATACAACCTGAATAAATAAAAAAATAAATGAAATTGTCAGATTAGAATTTAGTCAATTTTAATAAATAGATTCCCAAGATAGTTGAAAATAAATACATACATATTACATATTACAATATTATTTAACTTTACCATAGGCTTAATAAAAAAATAATATAAAAATGCGGCTTCTGCTTGCCTAACAAAAATTCATAAGTTATTTCTACTTAACAGAACAAAATGAAAGGTAAGACGTATCAAAAGTACCGGACGCTAAGGGGTGTGCGGTTCAATACCAACCAAAAAAAAATAATTAACGCAAATAGGACACCACGTGAGCTCAAGTGCGTGCGCAGAAAATAATATAAAAAAAATAAATCTCAAATATATAACCCCCCCTTAGACGCAGTTTACAAAATTAAAATAGGTATGTGTAAATATTGAATTAATAAAATAAACCGCAAATTATCTTTAAAAAAAATCTGTAAAGTATTTGTAAATATGAAAATAAAAACTAACAGCAAATAATCTTTAAAAAAAAACTATTGTATTCCGCAAACCAAATTAGACGGTGCTTAAATCTTCCGTTGAAAATTAATTATCGATCCATACCTCGAATATTCATATACTTCACCGCGTGGAATTCCAGTTATAGTTCAGCGTGTCTTCAATCCAAAATCCCATACGATTGCCGATGTACATAGACTTGTGTGACAATGTTGAAAAGTTGAAAATTACAGCCAGATGGAAAAATACGAAGAAGAAGAAGCAGAAAAAAACAAACAAACCAACCAACCAACCCTGAAGCAAGAAAACATTAATTACCATCTGTGTCTAAAATAATTATTTGGAAATAAATATATTGATTTTAACACTTTGTTTATCTGCCTTTTGGCGATAATGGAGCAATACAAAAAAAAACTTGTCTCCGAACTTGAATGTATGAAAACTGATAAAAATGTGAATAGCTTTTTAGAGATGGGATAAAAAAATAACTACAACTTTTTAATTAATTAAAAACGAAATGTTCTAACACTCACCCTTCTTAGCCAGATTAGGGGTTTGAAATATCCCAAATTGGACCGAAGCGTAGCCGGCTATTTGGACTCGTGATTAAGGCTAATTTCTTGATCTAAATACGACTCCCGGTATTCACGTGTACTGTAGATCCGCTTTTTTTAGCGAAATTGTGGATATTCCAAAAAAAACCCTTCCACGAAGGCAGCAAATCCCCTTGAATATCCACACGGTTCGGACTAGTCCAGATCCCACATGGAACAGCAGCAAAAGCAAAAAAACAAAAATGCCGTTTTTAATCTAGCCCAACCTTTCAGTAACACTCTCAAACCTGGAATCACTTTCTTTCCGTCGTCTTTCCGAACACTTGACAACTTGACACACGGAGGTCACCGAATAGTACCGAGATTCAAAAATTTCAATTTTATGATCCCAATTCTTCCAAGATAACTCTAGAAAGAACGATCTAAATTAGTTTCTTCACAAAAAAGAGGACGTGTTCCCTTAACTTCAGCACAATTTGCCAGACATTACCCCTATTTGAAAATTACTAATTTTATTTTCGCCACCTTGCTTATAATATATTATAGGCAACCGCTCTTACACGTCCTGAATTATTTAAATTTTGATAAAATAGAGGTGGGACTTTCTACTTTAAATTTGGAACGTAACAACACCTCCCTTTCCCAGAGGAAAATTTACGAGGAAAAACTAGACGAAGAAAATTTTCCCTCGCGCTAGCGACACACTACCTAAACTCTGAGCGAAGTCCACACAATCCACACAATCATCATCCACACCGTCTTCACCATGCGCAAGTACTTGGACAACGAAAGACATACCAACCTCAAACCACACGCACAAAGCAACAACTTACTTACAACACTTACTCCACTTCCACACAACAGTCATCTCTCATCGTATGAGATCAAGTAGAATAGTTTCAAATTCCAACGTCAATCTGACAACACTGATTTGGTCGGTTACTGGATGTTGCCCTTATTCGCGACCTCCCAGCTCTGGGGCATCGCTAGTACTTCACTATACCTCGCATAACATGAGTCCATAAGAAACTCTCCACCACTCGACTCTTACTGATACTGCGAGAAACATCTACCGAAACAGTAGTGTAATTCCAATTGTTCATTAAAATAAAAATGAGATAGGTCTTTCAGAATTTAAATCCGTATACAACGAAATTTAGTGAATCATCCAAAACTAAGCTATTATCCAACAAGATTCACCAAAACATAATTATGTGGCTTCGAAAAAATCCCAATTAAATAGAATGGCTTACTAACATCAAAACAAATCCCAACGCCATATCATCGAAGACAACATATTTCTGACCAAACCTAAGTGACATTCAATTCCATAAATCAAAAGAAATTAAGGCTACCGCAACCCTACGACTTCGTATTGGCTACCTAACACAAAAAAAAAACGAATCGGTTGACCATCCAAATACATCCTAAGAACCGATCATAGCCAACACTCAGTCATCCTTCACGGACACAACAAAAAAAAATAAATACAACCAATTTCAGAAGAATTTACTTAGACTAGACAAAACTTTGCTAGTCCGTTCTACTCCGACCTAAATCCTATCGGGATCACCAGTCGGGTTACTAATCCTTAAATCCTTAATATTCCAAATACCTTGATCCTTGCCATTTTCATCCTCTAAACTATATGTCCAGGGGGAAACTTTCTTCTTCACGAAGTAGGGTCCTATCCATCTAGGAGCTAACTTTTTCGTGAAATATTTAGCGGCATCTGACAACACAAAATTTCTCCGCCATACTGACTGATGGGGCTGAAATTCCTCTGGACGTCTCCGTAGATTATAGGTCTTCTCACACTTAGCCGAAGCTTTATCTAAACGTTTTCTAACATCAACAAATAATTCCTGGAGTCCACGCGATCGATTATATCCCATTTTAGCTACTTCGTCCTCCGGGTCTCCGAGTTTGTCCTTTCGGGAAAAATCTCGTCCATCCACTACCATCTTCCGACCGAAATTTATGAAGTAGGGATCTTGACCAGTCGACTCGTGGTATGCAGTGCGCGTAGCACATGCTAGTTTGGCCAAATTTTCATCCCACTTCTTATGGTTGTCAGCTATATAAGTTGCCATCATTGTTTTAAGGGTTCGGTTATAGCGTTCAGATGGATTGCACTGTGGATGATACAACGCATTATAACGAACTGAGACACCATAGGTTTCCATCATTTTCTTGAAAATACCCGAAGTATACTGGACACCATTATCACATAGTAACAGACGTGGAACTCCAAATACGAGGAAAACTTCTTCTTCTATTTTCTTAACGACATGCACGGCTTTTGAGGATCGCAACGGAAATACCAAAGAAAATTTACTAAACACATCCATTACCACTAAGATAAACTTATAGCCTTGAGTTGATCTTGGGAAAGGTCCCATAAGATCGGTTGCTACTATCTCCCATGGTTGAGTAGCTTTAGGTTGAGGAGTCATAAAGCCTTTGGGCTTACCTTGTTCCACCTTATGCATGGCACACAGTGAGCAACGTCCAACGTAACGAGACACATCACTCCGCAGTTTCGGCCAAAAATACTTCTCGTTAATACGCTTATAAGTTTTCAGGATCCCCATATGACCTGCTAAAGGACTATCATGACACAACTTCAGCACTTCCAATCGTTGACCCTTAGGAACGACTTCCTTCCAATTGTCCGCTTCCTCGACCAAAAATCCATAACTGGGACGGATGTATTTATAAAGTTTGCCACCAGACATTCTCCACTGAGGATACTTCAAGGGATTAGACTCGATTTTTCTACAAAGTTTATCATACCAACTATCACCACTAGGAAGCGGTACAACCTCTTCAACCATATCAAGCACGGGAACTGACCGAGATAACAAATCGGGGACAACATGTTCTTTTCCTTTCCGATGCACAATCTTAAAGTCATATTGTTGCAATCTTACCGCCCATCGAGCTAATCTTCCAGTAGGATCCTTCAAATTTTGAAGCCATACGAGGGATGCGTGATCAGTCACGACCGTAAACGGAACACCCTCCAAATAAGGACGCAGTTTTTCGACTGCCCATAACACAGCTAAACATTCCCGTTCCGTCGTGGAAAAATTCCTTTCTTGACGCGTTAGTGATCTGCTCAGGAAACTAATTACTTCGTCACCATCCGGGCCTGGCTGCAATAACACGGCGCCCACTCCATATCCTGAGGCATCACATTGGACAACAAAAGGCAAATTGTAGTCAGGACAATTAAGTATCGGAGCAGAAACTAGACATTCTTTTATTTTCTGAAAAGATTCTTCACAACTCGGGGTCCAATTGAATTTTCTTCCTTTCTTCAATATCGCTGTAATTGGAGCTAGTAGTGTCGCAAAGGAAGGAATAAATCTTCGATACCAGGAAAATGTGCCTATGATGCTACGAACTTCCTTGACGGATGTGGGTGTTGGGATACGTAGCATAGCCTTGACCTTATCACCATCAACATGTAGTCCATTCCTATCAACCACATGACCCAAATACTTTAGTTCCGGTCTACAAAATTGACATTTATCCCAGCTAACGGTTAACTTAGCTTCTCTCAAGCGTCTAAAGACTTCCTCTAAGATCCTTACATGTTCTTCAATAGACTTTGTCACGATGACCACGTCATCCAAGTAAGTAAAAACATAGGGTTCCAACTCCGGACCGAGGACACGATCTATCAACCTCTGCCATGTAGCCGGGGCATTATGTAATCCAAAAGGCATTCTGCAAAACTGAAAAAGACCTCGACCAGGAACCGTAAAAGCAGTATAAGGCCTGGAAGCCTTAGCAACAGGTACCTGCCAATACGCCGACTTAATGTCTATGGTGGAAAGATAATGCGCGTTCTTTAATTTATTTAAAATATTAGAGATGTACGGTAATGGGTAGCCATCCCTCTCTGTTACGGCATTAAGCTTTCGATAGTCTACGCAGAACCTCCATTTTGGTTCTTCACCTTCTGGAACCTTTTTCTTCACCAAGAGAATCGGGGACGACCAAGCACTATTCGATCGCTCCACTACTCCTTTCGCCAACATATCTTCTAGCTCTTTATCAATATGGCTTTGGATTACTGGGGATACAGGATAGTAACGTTGTTTTATGGGTGCAGATTTACAAACAATCACATGCTCAGTGACATCAGTACAACCAAGAGAAGTGCCCATTAGTTCACGACTTCTATTAATAACTTCCTCCAATTGCGACTTCTCTGCATCGGTCAAAATAGTTTGACCTCGGAGATGATCCACTGAACCTACCATTGCTGGAGCGTCCGAAAAATACCATTCGTTATGCCTCAAATCTGGAACGATACCCATAACACGCCAAAAATCAGATCCTAAAATCAGAATGTGCGGTACGTCCAAAATAACTAATACTGGCAAGACACGCAAGCGATCCCTAACCATGAAAGGTACTAAACATTCCCCCAACGATTCACACATCTGACCATTCGCCACTCTACAAACGGTCTTCTTCGAAGTATCCAACTCTAAACCCAAGTTTTGTAAAAATTTCCAACCAGTTCTTCCTACAATGGTCTTTGAAGCACCAGAATCCAATAATCCCAAAATTTCCTTTCCTAAGACTTTAACTTTCAAATATGGACGTTCATCTCCTTCGGAATGATGTAAAATAAAGTCTAAAATAGGACGTAGGTTGGTCGAGTCAACGTCGGCAACACCTCTTCGACCAGTTAGGTGCGCTTCCTTCCGTTTCCCGAATTACACGAAGGACAAGTTCTGACTGTAAACCCTTCTTTCTTACACTTAAAACAGTGAACAGCCTCCTTCTTCATTAGACACCCTACTGCCTTATGGCCTGACTGATTACAACGATAACAGATTAAAGTCCTAAACTTTCCTCTAGCGGACTCCGATTCGGATGAAACAACAGGACCCTCACTAACACTACTACAACTTTCAGCATCCACACTGATATAAGCTAGGTCCTTTTCCAAAGTATTCATTTTCCTACTATTCGGTTCAACATAGTTCCTAATACAATCACGTCTTTCCTCCATACTGCGACATAGAACACGAAGTTCCTCCAAGGTAGCTGGCAAAGGATCACGTAATCTATCTTGATAGAACGGATGCAAATTCCTAATAACTATAGACAATTTAACTTCCTCTGGAACATGACAACGCAAGCGATTAAAGTAACTATTCATTATTGCCAAGTAAACTCCAATAGTCTCAGACGAATGCTGAGTTCTCCTCCGAAGCTCTTCAAAAAGCGCTTCCCCATGGTGAGCTGACAGGTACTCCCTACGAAACTCTTCAACTAATTCAGCCCAACTCCCTACACGTAGACGAACATCTTTATAAAACTGATAGGCTTTATCCGAAAATAAATCTATACCTGATTCCAAAAGTATACTATCTGGTACATGACGAGCGAGACTCAATTCATTCACCATCTCAAAAAAATGCAGAAATAGACATACCCCTAGCAGAACCTGAAAACTTTTCTATTCCCCATTTATGAGGAAGTATCATCCCAGAAGAAAAACTAGAGACAGACCCTGAAAAAACATTATTACCAGCTTGTGACATCGCTCCAGGAGAAGAAGCATGAACTTGTCCTACCCCTGCCTGAAAAGACTGATTTAAAACCGAAATCACATCGAGCGCTACTGGTACCGAACCAGATCCGATTGGATGCTGCTTATCATGTAAATCCTGTGACAACTTCAAAATCTCAGCAAGAAAGTCTGACTTAACAACCTGGGCTGCGTCTGCATCATCACCTGTTGGCAATACCATAAGATCAATTCTCCCCAAGACATGGTTAATCTGTGTCCGCAATCTCAAGGACTCAGCACAAGTAGGAGTTCCGGCAAACTTTCCAACAGCCGTATTCAGCTCCGCAAGTTTAGTCTCGATTGCAGTTTTATCCTGTGAAAAGGTGAATGGGTGCTCAGGATATCTAAAGCTTTCATTTGCTGCCTCACGACTAAGTGCATCAGACAGACTAGACCTCATAGACTCAACAGTGCCAGTAGACACTCCACGAATTTTGAGTTCATATTCCAGTTCCTCTTTCCTTAAGTAGTTGGGTACAAGTTTTCGCACCATCTTGCCAAAGTTCAAAATTTAAAAAAAAATGTATCAACCGAAAGGAGCAAATATTCAAACAAAATCAAGATATAAGTAAAAATATTAACACACAGGTACAGTTTACTTTATTAATGGGAGCAAACCAAAAGCAAAATAAAAGTAATAGTCGCTTTATTCAATCTATAAAATTTCACAAAAGATTTTCAAAATTTCATTGTTTCAGAACAAATTACAAGTCACAACATAATCTCAAAAAAAAAAGATTTTACATTCCCTAACATAAGTAAGTTAAACCACGATGTAGAATTTCGAAGTCCAACTTCTCAAAAAAATAAATTTGAACTCCAACTGAAATAGAAATATTTCAAAGTCCTAATATATCCATAATTCTTCTAAGTTCCACAACACCACTTCAAAGTATCTTCTTTTAAGTTCCATTTTTGGCTTCTTCCAACTTCACGTCACACAAAAAAAAACTAGTAAGCACTTCTTGGCATACACTTCCACTAAACACGAAGTTCTAAGACTACTACTAAGTGCAAAACCAGTGGTAAAGTAAATAAATCAAAGTTAGTCAATTAAAGCCCAAACACGTTAGGTTAACTAATTAAAAGGAATCTACACAAGGGGTTGACAAAAAAAAGGTTAATTAATTAAGGGCCCCACGTTGGGCGCCAAAATATGTGGCGTACAAAACCGAATCTATATAAAAAAATTACAAAATGTACCAAATATAAATCAGACGTACACCCGGAAAGAAAAGTACTATACGGTGACAGTCTGGGAATGGCTCGCGGCTAGACAAAACAGTGGAGATGGTCGTGCGGTCCACAAAACAAAAAAATCCGAAGTTATATCAGGGGCGCCAGGTAAATTGGCCCACAGCCTTCCCTACGTTGCTATTCAATAAACCACCAACTTACCAATAGGTTTACTACTAAAATACTAAGTAACAGTATACAACCTGAATAAATAAAAAAATAAATGAAATTGTCAGATTAGAATTTAGTCAATTTTAATAAATAGATTCCCAAGATAGTTGAAAATAAATACATACATATTACATATTACAATATTATTTAACTTTACCATAGGCTTAATAAAAAAATAATATAAAAATGCGGCTTCTGCTTGCCTAACAAAAATTCATAAGTTATTTCTACTTAACAGAACAAAATGAAAGGTAAGACGTATCAAAAGTACCGGACGCTAAGGGGTGTGCGGTTCAATACCAACCAAAAAAAAATAATTAACGCAAATAGGACACCACGTGAGCTCAAGTGCGTGCGCAGAAAATAATATAAAAAAAATAAATCTCAAATATATAACCCCCCCTTAGACGCAGTTTACAAAATTAAAATAGGTATGTGTAAATATTGAATTAATAAAATAAACCGCAAATTATCTTTAAAAAAAATCTGTAAAGTATTTGTAAATATGAAAATAAAAACTAACAGCAAATAATCTTTAAAAAAAAACTATTGTATTCCGCAAACCAAATTAGACGGTGCTTAAATCTTCCGTTGAAAATTAATTATCGATCCATACCTCGAATATTCATATACTTCACCGCGTGGAATTCCAGTTATAGTTCAGCGTGTCTTCAATCCAAAATCCCATACGATTGCCGATGTACATAGACTTGTGTGACAATGTTGAAAAGTTGAAAATTACAGCCAGATGGAAAAATACGAAGAAGAAGAAGCAGAAAAAAACAAACAAACCAACCAACCAACCCTGAAGCAAGAAAACATTAATTACCATCTGTGTCTAAAATAATTATTTGGAAATAAATATATTGATTTTAACACTTTGTTTATCTGCCTTTTGGCGATAATGGAGCAATACAAAAAAAAACTTGTCTCCGAACTTGAATGTATGAAAACTGATAAAAATGTGAATAGCTTTTTAGAGATGGGATAAAAAAATAACTACAACTTTTTAATTAATTAAAAACGAAATGTTCTAACACTCACCCTTCTTAGCCAGATTAGGGGTTTGAAATATCCCAAATTGGACCGAAGCGTAGCCGGCTATTTGGACTCGTGATTAAGGCTAATTTCTTGATCTAAATACGACTCCCGGTATTCACGTGTACTGTAGATCCGCTTTTTTTAGCGAAATTGTGGATATTCCAAAAAAAACCCTTCCACGAAGGCAGCAAATCCCCTTGAATATCCACACGGTTCGGACTAGTCCAGATCCCACATGGAACAGCAGCAAAAGCAAAAAAACAAAAATGCCGTTTTTAATCTAGCCCAACCTTTCAGTAACACTCTCAAACCTGGAATCACTTTCTTTCCGTCGTCTTTCCGAACACTTGACAACTTGACACACGGAGGTCACCGAATAGTACCGAGATTCAAAAATTTCAATTTTATGATCCCAATTCTTCCAAGATAACTCTAGAAAGAACGATCTAAATTAGTTTCTTCACAAAAAAAAGGACGTGTTCCCTTAACTTCAGCACAATTTGCCAGACATTACCCCTATTTGAAAATTACTAATTTTATTTTCGCCACCTTGCTTATAATATATTATAGGCAACCGCTCTTACACGTCCTGAATTATTTAAATTTTGATAAAATAGAGGTGGGACTTTCTACTTTAAATTTGGAACGTAACAATTATGAAAATTAAGTGAGAGCTATTGAGTGATATGAACCACTGCCATTTTTTGTTTTCCGCTAATGTTTGTTTTGGTCTGATGTTTTTATTAGCGTTACACTCGGTAACATTCCAAATACATAATAAACTAACAAAATAAACAAAATTTAAGTAAACGCTAACTTACGAAGATAAGTTTATATCTTATGCGGTTCAGTCCAACAGTCTCAGTCCAGTCAATGGTTCATTACATTGTTATCACTGTTCACAACTGTTACTTTAACAAATAACAACACAATTATTAAACGTCTCAACTATTTCACTTTCAACTATCCCAGATAAGCCTAACCTGTGGGCGCGTTTAGCAACTTTGGACAAGAGCGTAAACTTGCGTCACCGAAAATCGCGAGCGGCGTCGAGTGATCGTTGTCTCGCGGCGATAACCACTGTCGAAGCTGGCGGTGGAAACAATCGAGTATGGAACAGCCTGTTCTACGCTACAGGTGGTAAGGAGAAACGAGTCGCGCTGGCATGCGCTAGCGCTGATGTCATCTCATCAACGAAGGATGGAGGATGGACCACCAAGGATCTAGGTATAAACGCATTGGAGAGTAATGTGACGGGCCAATATAGAAAGTAAGTGACGCAGAAATTTCGAGATGTTTGTCATGTGAAAATTATTCCATTATAGGAAATTTTTATCGAATATTTTCTATTTTTTTTTATAAGAAAAATTTAACAGCACTACTTTTTTATAAATTCTTTTTACTTTGTTCGTCAAACGATTTAGTAGGTAGCGAAAATAAAAATTAAATATATTTAATTATTTATAACTTTAACTTGGGTACATTTAAAATGTGTAAAATAACGATGTATCCAAGCTTGATTAATTATTATTTATTGAATTGGTTTTCTCACATTTTCTGGGGGATATTCAGATAAAGGCATAATAAGATGGCGTTAAATCCATTGAAAAGACATAACTTCGACGAAATATTATTCAGTGACCAATATGTCTACGGAGTAACTCTCTGGAGTGTTTAGCTGTATGTTTTATTGATTTTCCTACAGAAACCATTGTTTTCTAAATTGAGATAATTTTGGATGATTGTTTTAAGATCGCATGTATTTGTAATAATATACAGCTTTTTGTGGATACATGCATAAATTTTTCATTGGCATAAACATGTCTAAAGCATTAGATAACATATTAATTTCATCAGGTGGTTATTAAGAAAAAAATTCTTTTTCTTTTTCTTGCTTCTTGTATGCAGGCTCTAAGACCTGTTTCTTCTACAATATTAGCCTCCTAAATTGTTTAAATTAGTACACCATATTTTTCTTGGTCTGCCAATACTTCTTTGTCCATTTGGTGACTTATCTCGTGCTTTTTGTACTATCCTATCCTCTGCCATTCTGATAATGTGTTCTGCTAATGTGAGTATTTAGATGTGTCATACATTTGGTTTTTTCTGCTAATAGTATCATATTGTATTTCTTGGTTTTTGTATTAAAGATGTGTGTTAATATTTAGAGCTGGTCTTCTGTCTCGGCGATTAATGCGGCCTCTTCTGCATAACATAATATTTGGATTTCTTTGTTCCTAATTCTATAATTATGACCTTTACGTACTGCTTGTATCATTTCATCCAATATTTTATTAGAGAAGTGGGCTTAAGCGGAGTCAGTCACCTTGTCTGACTCCGCTTTGTACTGGTATATACTGTGTTAACATCTCCCCTGACAAGACGATGTACGGTGGACGCCTACGCAGATATAGACGGCACCTTAAGAAGAAGAAGAATATTGTGTTAGTTTTCCACTTATCTTTGCCTGTAGTCTATTATGAAAGTAGATGTTTTTGATGATTTTTATAATATTAATTGTTATGTTTCTCTTATACAGTAGGTCTAAGACGTCATCGACTTGGAAGCGATCGAAAGCCTTCCTCAGGTCTATAAAACTATGCTGTAATAGATATGCTGGTTTATTGTACTTGATGGCCTATTCTGTGATTTGTCTTAGTACAAAGACGACGTCTACGCAGGATCTTCCAGATCTAAATCTTTGTTGTGCAATATTAGTTTTTGTAGAAGTTTTGTCATCTCTAGGATTATACTTTCTCCTTCGTGTTTTAGAAGCTTGTTGGTTATTCCGACTGAACCTGGTGACTTTATATTTTTGAGTAAACTTATGGCTATATCTACTTCCGGAAAACCGATTTCTATGTCTTGTCTTAATTGAGGTACATTATTGTGTTGATTATTATTTTCCTTTCCTTTAAACAGTTCCGTTAGGTATCTTTTCCGTTCTTTTGCTGGTATGTTGTTGTATTCCTTCAATTTTACCATTTCTTTCCGTTGATTTCTTATGAATCTCCATATTTGTTTTTGTTTACCGTAGAAGTCAATTTCCATTCTTTTTGTAAACTGATCCCAGTGTTCATATTTTTGTTCTTCTTACCAGCTGATTTGTTTCATTTCGTATTCTTCTATAGGTGCCTCGGGATTCTGGAGTATTTGATGTTTTGTATTGCGTGTAGTCCTCTCGTTTCTTTTTACATTTCTCTTTTATTTATTTTCCGAACTATGGTGTATTGTTGTTGATTCTTTTGTTCAGTAGACTTTGCGTTTTCCTAGAGCTTCTGTTGCTGCTTCTTTAATATTGTTTTTAATTTTCTCCTAGCTCGCTGTTTATACCTTCGATGTCGTCTATTTGTTTCGGCTGTATTTCTTATGCTAGCCTCCTTTGGTGCATTTTTCTTGTAGAGTCGTTTCATAGTGATTCTACATTGAATTTTTTCTCGGTAATTGGGGTAATTGGAACTCGGAAAATGTTTTGGTGTTATTTTCATTCTTATTTTTGCTGGTACTAGTTTGTGTTCACTTCCTGCGTCTGCTGAGTTTAAAGTTCAAATATCTATAATCTGCTTTGGTTGATTTTTTTATTAGTGACTATAAAAACAATCATAGATTTGTGCCCCCTTGAGGAAAAATTATTGAAAGACTCTTCTTCTTCTTCTGGTTCCTATTCGTTTCGGATGTTGGAACTCATATTGGCAATCATGACCTTGTTCGCTGCGGCTCGAAACAGCTCCGTTGAGGTTCTCTTAAACCATGTTCTTAAATTCCGCAGCCATGATATTCTCCTTCTACCGGGTCCTCGCTTACCTTTGACTTTACCTTGCAATATAGACTGCAGCAGACTGAAAGACTCAATTTAGGCCAAATAGTATATTATGTAATGTCATATATAAAGTAGCCTATTTCATTATTAGAGATACGGAAAGTACTACCCGGCAATAAAACTGCCACTACTCGTGATACCAACCTATTCTATCTCCAGAATGTGATACAAACACAACACTATTTGGGATAGCAACAATATGAATTTAGAAGTAGTAACTTTTCGAATATATTCTTAAATGTAATCTAGTAAAAATATATACGAACAAGAGCTCTATGTTTGTAATAAGACATTAGGAACAAGTTCCAGATATCACAAAAAAATATATTTAATTTTAGTGATTTAGTAATGAATTCGAAGATATCAACTCAAACTTATCTGTCAGATCACAAAATAATAGGATTAGAAATATACCTGAGCCAGAGTAGCTCATGGGAAATTCGACATAAGCAAACTAGGAAAACGATAAAACGACACTGAAAGCGAACCTATGACACGTCTAAATAGACAGGTTATTCACAATCTCAAAGCAAAGCAAGATATAAATATCATAAATAAGACAATACACAGTGTCTAGAAAAGGGGCGTTCTATTACTAGAAACATACTTCACGTTAAATGAATTTGTAACTAGAATAAAAGTAAAAACTTAACCAGGTTTAATGTGCAGCTAGAATGAAGCATTCTATCTGCTGCTTTAGCTCCAATAAATGGTCGAGTTCGGACACCCGTACCGTAAACAAGTTTTTTAATATGTTTTTTGTGGAGTCCAGTGTTAATTTTTTTGTGTTTTTTAAAAAACGCAAAATAAAAGAAACCAGCTTTTTTTTCGTAATTTCCTAACCATATGATCTCTACCAGTAGGATACTTAAATAGTTTACCATAGCTCTGAAGATGGCTTTGTAAGCCGAAATCGCTCTGTTGGGAATTTAAATTGTTTACATACTTCAAAAATACTTGCCTTGACTATCTTTTGGGAAGTATATAAGCCTCTAAACTACTTAAATAGGCTGGTCAAAATGCCAAGCAAGTGAAAGATT
Organism: Diabrotica undecimpunctata; assembly: GCF_040954645.1. Lineage (NCBI taxonomy): Eukaryota > Metazoa > Arthropoda > Insecta > Coleoptera > Chrysomelidae > Diabrotica > Diabrotica undecimpunctata. The sequence continues at coordinate 101,812,240 of NC_092803.1, forward strand.
CCAAGAACTATTAAATGATACATCTAGTTAAACTAGATTAAATAAAAGAGTTGAAATCACATCTAGTCAGATTCACAGTGATTCATGTAAATAATTAGGAAAATTAAATAAACTGAACTTATGATTTTCGAAAAATACGAGATTGGGAGAAAGCAAACTTTTCAACAGATGCAAAAAAAACGGCTCTGGGGACGGAACGAAAAAAAAAACGAAAGTGAAATTGGTCGCAAAAGATTCACACAATATGACCATAAAAACCGTCAGAAAATACTACTATATTTTATAAGAATAAATCACAATTTTACCCCATTATACTTTTTATTTTGATGTTTCTATTTCTACCATGTTAATAACAGGTAATTTTAAACCACGGCCTACAAGCAGTAAAACTAATTTAACGGAATATACAGGTTATCTATAAGCGACCTATTCGGCAAAGATATTGTTACACCAAGCCCTTGCTACGCCGCTGATTAAACATACTCGACGAATCGAGCAGCAAGTTTTCTAACATAACTTTTTTTTTTTTGATGAGGGTGGAAATGTTCTAAACACCATACCATTGCTCGGCGTGTGTTGTATTCAGGGCAGAGGAAAACATCTGAGCCCATTTCCCCCTATGTAGAGGAGGTCCTGCAAACGGATGCCTTTCTGTTGCCCTGCCTACCAACTAAAACCACCCATTCTTCGTCAAGACACCCCCGTACGTGTTCAGTTAGCGAACGAAACTTAGAGATGCCTTGCGCTGCCTGAATTAGTAATAAAGTTTTGTTGCTGGTTCTTAGCTAGAAGCGGTAAGGAACCAGAAGAAAAATGTATGTAAAATAGGCCCATATGTAAATGGCCTTGCCGATGGTATTACCTAAGAGCGGTAAGGAACCAGGGGGGAGTATATGGAATGTATAGGTATACAAGGTAACAATAAGGTGTAAGAATATTTGGTATTAGGTAATACTAGGTAACAATAAGTAAGTATACATACGTATGTAATAAACAAGTGTATTACACATATATGTACATACATACATACGTACATACACATACACACCTACGAACACACAAATACACATATACACATATCTACATACATATTCATACATGATATACAATGATAACTAGTTTTAAATGGAGGTGGATTGCCTCAGATCACTCTCATCCTGTCTCAGTTTCTTTCTCTATCATGGACTTTCTCTTCATAATTTTTGTTACTTGGTCTATAAGAAATTCAAAGTTCTCTCTGCTTTCCATAGCGACACGTATTTCCATAGCGACGCAACACCTTGCACCTAAAGATACAATGCTCCGCATCGTCTTCTACGTTACATATGACACAATTATCATCGCTGGTTTTTCGTATACGATACGTGTAAGACCTGAAAGATCCATGTCCGGTTAGGAACTGCATAAAATAAAAATTTACTCGTTTGAACTTACATATGTACCACTCTATCACATTGGGTATTAGTTTTTTGGTCCATTGTGCCTTGTCTATCTGTGCCTCCCATTCTGCTTGCCATTCTGTTAGTAATTGTTCTCTAATGGCGGCTCTGATCTGAGGTAGGTGGCCGTCTCGAGAGTTATAGAGCGTCTGCCGTTCTTTAGCTAGGAGGTGAATAGGGAGCGTGCCCGCTATTACCTGTAGGGCGATCGTTGAAGTAGTCCTGTACGCACTTGTAACTTTTAATAGAGGCTTTCGCTGGTCTCTGGTTATTATGTCTTTGTACTTTTTGTAATTTAGTACGTCTGCCCAAATGGGGGTTCCATATAATATAGTCGACTGTACCACTTGCAGGTACATTCTTCATTTTTGGCTGCTTGGGCCTCCTATATTCGGCATGATTCTTTGTAGGGCTGCCGTTCTTTCTTCCGCCCTCTGGACTACATTTGTCAGGTGTTTTGTGAACCTTAGGCCTGTGTCGATGTATATGCCTAAGTATTTTGCACAATTTGTAGGGATTATAATAGTACTACCAATTTGAAAAGTCATTTCGGGTCTTCGTCGTGGTCCTTTTAGTATGTATGACCACTTCCGTTTTGCTTCCTGCTAGTTTGAGATCGTTTCTAGCCATCCAGCTGTTGACTTTTCTGCAGCATGTGTTGACTTTATCTTCGATTTTCCAGTTCATGTCAGTCATGACTAGTATCGCCAGGTCATCTGCGTACGCAATAGCTAGAGTATCTCTACCATAGTCTATTTCTAGTACCCCGTTATATATTATATTCCAGAGTGTTGGACCTAATACAGAACCTTGCGGTACGCCGGCTGTTAACTTCTGTTCTGTATTTTTTTGCCACTGTAACGTATCTATTAGTAAGATACCTTTTATTGATATTGATGAGATATCCTGACACTCGTGCTGATTCCAGTTTTCTTATGGTATGTGCCCAGTTGGCAGAGTTGAAGGCATTCTTTACATCAAACATAACCAGTATAGCCCATCTTTTCTTTGTGTTTTTTACAGTATTGGTTAAACTTTTTACCGCGTCTATGGCTGATTTAGCTTTTCTAAATCCGTATTGTCTGTTGGAGATAGTCTCTCTTTCACTTAATTCATCTTCTAGGCGATTTTTGACAATATTTTCGTATAGTTTTCCCAGACAATCTAATAAACATATAGGCCTGTACGAATTGGCTTCGTCCGGGTTTTTACCGGGTTTATGTATTAGCGTAAGTTTAGCTAGTTTCAGCTGGTCTGAAAATTCTTGTCTTGTTAGCAGCTCAATGAGTGCTATTCTAGTAGCTTCTGGGCATTCATTCACTAGTATTTTTATCGCCTCTGTTGGCACACGGTCCGGTCCAGGGGATTTACCTATTTTGATGGAATTGGCGGCTCTGGTGAGTTCAGCCGCCGTTAATTCTTTGGGACAGTTCTCATCGTCTCTAATCAGGAAGTCGTTTATAGGCTTGTTAGGAAACAGGGTATTCGCTATTTCCCTTCTTTTGTCATCGCATAGGTTATATGGGGTCTCTGACCTCAGCGTCTTAGTGGCGATCCTGTATGCTTCGCCCCATATATCGTTCTCCAATGCCTCGCACAAGTTCTGCCAGCATGTACGTTTAGCCCATTTGATCAATTTATTGAGTTCCTTTTTGGCGTTCTTATACTCTTCTTTAACTTGCTGGGTCCTATTTCTCTGTGCCATACGCCTGATTCTAAGACATTCTGTCCGTTTTTGGTGGATGTTTTCATTCCACCAGTATGGTATTGTGTATGTGACATGTTTGCTTTTGCTGCTCGCTTTGTGTGCTTTTATTATGTTGCCTCTAAAGTTATTAAAGTTGTTAGTTTCTTCTTGTAAGTTCCGTATCTGATTCCTGAATTTGTTCTTATCGAACTCGAGTAATTTCCTGCCGTACCTGGTTGTGACCTTAATGCCGACTTCGTATGAGATGTACTTGTGAAACGTAAATATGTTATCATCAAGCACATTCCATCCCCTGATCTTCTTGGCGCAGTTGTTGGTTGCTAGTGTAATGTCTATGTGACTTCGCGACTCACCTCTTTCGAATGTGGGTTTACCATTGTTTAGCACAGTCAGGTTTGCGGAGGAGATCCATTCGTTCCAAATTTTTCCTCTTTTGTCATTTTTTGGGGACCCCCAAAGAATAGATTTGGCGTTTATATCACCAGCAATTATGTATGTTGTTTCTCCCTGTGACGCCTCAATGATTTTTTTAACCCGCTCAGCATATTGTGTCATGTTTATATTAGGTGAGATATAACAGGCTATGATTGCTAGTTCGTTTATTTTTATCTTTAGAAATCCCTCTTTTTTGGTAATTTTGTTTATGCACACTTTGTTGTTTACCAAAAATACAGCAACGTCTGCTCTGTTATCGGAGATCCAACCAATTTTTTTTGAGATATTTTTATTCGGTTCTGGGACTATGATAATATCTGCGTCAATTTGCAGGGCTTTTGAGTAAATCAGGTCGTGTGCCACCTTTGCCCTTCCGATGTTCACCTGCAGTATTCTAAGTCCTTTTGTATGGATCGAAGCCATTTCAAGTCGTTACAACTAGCTCTTCTAGGTCGCTAGGATGAGAGTTATCGGGGATCAACTGAGTATTTTTCGCAAAGTGTTGTCCGGAGATAGTCCAGACAACATCTGCGGTCCTTCAGTGTCGGGGACGGGATTGTTGTTTTTGTTTTCCGCTATGTTGCTAGTCATTTCCACTACCTCGGCACACATACTCTTGAATTCCTCCATTAATAAGGGGAACTTAGCCTTACGAAAAACGTCGTCATCTATAGTATCGTCATCAGGATTTGGCGCAGATGTCAAAGGTATGTCATTTTTCGCCTGTGCGATGTCTTCAACTATCGGTTGGGGAAAGGGTGTCGATGGCGGTGTAGCGGGCACGCTTTCTGTTAGTTCTTTTGCGCGCGTCTTGTCGGCTAGTCGCGCCCTTTGGAGAGCGCCACTAAATTCTCGGCACCGCGCGGTTCCAATGTGGTGCCTCTCTTTGCAGAGAACACACCACTCCTCATTTGTGCATGTGTCTTTCTCCTTACAATCCTTCGTTCCGCACTTAAGACAGAGGCCAATACGGTCAGGACCGTCGCACTTTAAGATGTCATGTGTGTACGAACAGCACCGTTGACATCTCCTAACTACGTATCTTTTTTCGACCTCGCATCTAGCAAGGCATACTTTAATGTGTCCTATCTCCAACACTCTTTTGGCTGCCTCGGTAGACAGAACAACCGTGGCTGCTAGCGTGTCCCCTCGCATCTTTTTTAGACTTTTAATCAGGAAGTCCTTTTCCCACTTGCCTATCACTACAGACAGTGCATTTTGCAATGTCTCTGTGTTTGTATTCGCGGTCATACCTCTGACATGTATAACCGTGGACCTATCTTGTCCCAGTTGTCTTGCCTTAAAGCCGCTATCTTTGGACGTAATGGCAGTCTTTATTGCCTTAACGGCATCTGGGTCCTTATCTAGGGTGATAAGTAACTTACCATCCCTAGTACTCCGGAGGCTACGGATTGCCTGAATAGCATTTGTCTTGCCCACGGCATCCTGTACCCCCTCTAGGAGTTGTGTGTAGCTTGTGTCCTTTTTCGACACGATGAAGCCGTAGGTCGGCCTGTCCTTTCTTGTGGCAGTAGTATGTACTTGTACCGTGTTGCTAGTCGCTTTAAAGATAACCTCTGCCATCTTCCTCAAATCTCCAACTAACATAAAGCTCACGTGGTGTAAGGCCACAGAGGCATTTGGGAAGGTCTCCTCTCTGACACGTTCTAGGATATGCCACATGTCTTCTTGCGTGCCAGCCGTTCTAATTTTTAAAATCTTCTGAGATTTAGTGCGTCTGTCTGCGCCCTTTCGTATTGTTTTTGTCTGTTCCAGCACTTCAAAATTCTCTTCAAGGCCAGCTAATTCAGGGAATTTATCCCTGTATAGCCGCTGGACGCTGTGGGTCATAGTTAGGTCCGTATTTTCCAGTATAACGACCTTAACATTACACTGGGACTCGACGGGGTTCCCTATTGTGATCTCTGTCTGCCTGAAAAGGCTCTCCGGCCAATCGCGCTGGACGTTCCTCTGGAAGTCGGCATAAGTACTGACTCCTTCGAGGCTCGCCAGCCCGACGGGCCTTGAAGGACCATGCGAGGCATCCGTTTGCGTACCAATCTCCGCTGTAGCGGCTTTTGGCACGAGTCTGTCTTTTTTCGTCTCAAGGTCGAGACATATATCTGTCTGTATGTCAACTTCTATGTACATCTTATCCACAGGCTCTGTGGAGCGTTCTTGTAGCCATTGTCTTATGTGCTACATCTGTTGCATGGATTGTCTTTTATGCATCAGCCGGCATATCTCCTTTACCGGTTTAGGGATGTTAGGGTATTCTTTTAGTAGATTCATGAATGAATCTAGATTTCTGCTTACATCGTCTAGGAAGTCTATCAATTCGTTGGCTTGACTGCAAGTCCGTTTCTTGTGGCTATCGCTGCTCCTTGGGAAGGCCTATCTTTTAAGGTAATTTCGCACGTCAGGGAGAGAATTCGTTCTCCTCCTGGCTTGGTCTGGTCTTCCCGGATTACCGCCCGGGTCGCACGCGGTTTTTTTTTGTACTTGACGTTGGATTTGACATATATATCCCACGAGTAGCTAGGGAAATAAAGTTCGGCCCCCACAGAGCCCCGCTTGTGGAGGTAGGACTAAATACAATGGGGGGTCGCCAGGTACCCCAAGGGAACCATTCGAGACCACGTATCGTATGACCATGCATCCTTCGGCACGATATCTAACACCTTAGCTTCCGGGTTTTTTTTCGCTGGTTTTCTCCATCGGTTTTTGGTGTGTGCAGGTATTCTCCTAGGGAAAGGATAAGGAAAAAAAATTAACAGGTATTAAAACGATGTAGATGATTGACAGCAAATAAATGATAATGTGGGAGGAAGGAGCAGCACTTGGATCTGGTTGCCGCTCCCTCCAGCGTCCGGCGGCGGTGTCCGGCGCTCACCCGGTGCACAGTCACCGGACGCTGTTCGCGTTTCTAACATAACTAGTGGGGTTACTAATTTTTTCTCCTTACCATTGTATTCGTTATCATCTATTACTATACAGGAGCCCGAGAACAATGAGTTAAGTTTTAAATTTATTTCTCTGGCTTATTTTGTAGCTATTTGTAATATATATTTCAATTCTAGTGGATAGTTATAAATTTTACAACAATCATATTTAGTTCTGTAAACTTGTCGGCAACCTACAGATTTTTCCGAATACTAATTCGAGTGATGTAGAATTTGTTGGTGCATGTACCGAAATGTACGAAAAATACCTATTGTACCCACGAACTCTTATTTTTATAAGATTTTGACTGTGGTATCTTTAGATATGCGTTTGACTGTTTATGCTTATTTTCTAAAGGATCAATGGTTTTATGGCTGTATTCTCTTGAGGTTAGTTTCTCTATTCGTAACAATTAATACGATTGCTTCAAACCTCCTGCTATAAACTATGAGCCTTAATTGGTATCTATTCTTCTTGTTTATACCTTAAGATAAAGTTCTTTACTAATGATTTAGCTACTGATTTAGCTTCTTTATTTTTTATTACATATCCTTTTACACATTTTCTCAATTCGCAATTCAGTGGCAATACATATTTATTTCCCTCGTCGTCAGTTTCTAGTGGACCTAAGAAAGTCTATAGATATTGGGTCGAATGCACTGTTGACCAATTAACGCCATTTTGCTGTAATTGAGTGATGTTGCTTTTGACAATCGTTTAACGAATTCCTTAACATATTTTTGTACTCCGTTCCAAAAATATTTGAGATCATGAGGGAGTGGAATTAAAAAAATATTATCATCTTTGTTAGATAATACACTGTTCTCTATATTTACTTTTGCTAAATCGGTTTTATGATGATAATGATGATAATGATGATAATGTTTCCTGTAATAATTTGTAACTGCTACTAAGTCCTTTGTTTTTTTAACATTATTTTATGCTGAGTGCTCTTCCATTCCAATGAATTTTTCTGGATCTGGTACCGCTCCTTTACTTACAAATATAAAATTTCTTTCTTTGCGAATTTATATTTACTCAGGTTCAATTTAAAATTTAATTTTCTTATTGATTTTAGTACTTTCATGAAGTTTCTATTATGATTATGAGAATTTATGTTTGCAATTTAATTTATCCTGAATCATATATTATTCTAATTTACATTTAATTGTACTTTCTGTACTTATAATTAGTGTAATTCCAATAAGGTTTATTCTGTTTTACCACCTCAAATAATTTTTTTTTTTTGAATGTTACGCCAATTGATGTCCCGCTGTTTCTCTGAAATCTGTTTCCATTTTAATACCATTTTACTATCGTATTCAACTATATTTCTTATATTAATCTTTATTGTTTCCAATCCATGGGATGATGCTTTCACCTAATTTTTTAATAAGTTTTTCTCCCACCATTACAGAAGAATATTCTTGTTGATTTTATGTTATTACGGTTGTATATTATTGTCCTATGTTTCTTTGAACAATTTTATTCTCAGATGATTTGTATTTTTTTAAGTTGCCACTGACAAGTGTAACCGACATTCGCCAAATTAATTACTATTTAAATGGGAATAAGCCACAATCTACTAATGTTTGTATTTTGAGAACGATTTCCGAAGTGGAAATTGAAACGTCAATAGATGTATTTTAACCTTTAATTATGGCTTATTCCCATTTAAATAGTAATTAATTTAAAATGCCACAAGAAAATAGCTTCAAAACGACATTCATCAGTCACACATTTGTCGACTTAGCTAATTTTAATGTTAAAATATTTGTATAAAATAAAATAAAGGTACTAAATTCTTCTTCTTCTTTTTTATATAGACATGATTCTGTCTGTTTTCCAATGTGCCTCCAGTAAGTTGTTCCATCGTTTTCGTGGGCTTCCTACTGATCGTCTTCCTATTGGGGAACCGTCTCTTGCCGTCTTTACTACTATATTTGTTGTCATTCGGCTTATATCGACGGCTAGAATAGTAATTGATAGAGAAGAGCAATTTTAATAACAATTACTATATTTCGATGCGTTTTTACGCAAACATATAGAGTTTTTCTGTGTAAATATATTGATATAAGACCTTTTTATGTGTGTAAAATTATTTTAAATTATTTGCTTAATAAAAAGATAATGCATATAGACCAGTATACATCGTAATATTATAATGAATATTAGATCAACTACCAGCTACATTTATATACGCTGTTTCTAGTAAATGTGGTTTAAAATGAATAAGATAATTATTTTACACTGGCTAGAAATTTTCTTACCTTTTCATATTTTAAAATAAGTAGGGCTGTTGCCTAGTTTTTTATACGATTTTGTTTAAAACTTGACTTACTATACGAGGTAAATAACCTTATAATGTTAAAATTTGTATACTGGTCTAATAGAAAAAATAAAAAATAGTATTACTTTTGGCTTTAATAAAAACTTTTGGCTATACAATAAACAATAGAAATCCAAATGCAGTTATAAACAAAAATCAACAATTTCTAACAAAAAATGAACCTAAACTAATTATGATTTTTAGGTTAAGTAGGAACTTGGTTTATTGCAACAAGTTGGTATAATAAAAAAATAATTCTTTTAGCATAAGATAAACAATGTAACATCGACAAAGAATCAACCTCAGAACGTAATTAGTCTTAATCACTTTCCTCTCTGTTAGAATTTGTTACTAATAAATGGTTAAAAAATAACTGGTATTCTTTAGGAATTACCAAATTTTTACAAACATCCAATAGATCTTTATGTTTATTTTTGTCAAGGAGAATGGGTTTCTCGTAACAGGTTTTTATGTCATTAACATCAAAATTAAACTCTTTTCTTCTTCGTGTAGCTTTAGTGTTGTTCACGCAATCTATCCATTTGTAAGTATTATCTTGATAACTTGTTTTAAATAAAATCTTAAAAGGATTTGCGGCTTCAATTTTTTATTTGACATACTTTATGCCATAGCATTTTAGATCTATCACCTCTAGTTGTCCAGTTATTAATTGCTTTCAGTTCTGCTTTAAAGTTTTTAATTAAATCTTGTGATATATCTGTGACTTTGTACGGCTTATCACCTGATTTAGCAAATCTAAAAGCAGTGTACCATTGGTCAGGAGTATATAATATTTTGTTCTTGGTCTGTGTTTCTATTAACGCATGCATATTGTCACCTTAGAGCAAGCTATCATGAACATTGAGAAAACGATCCTGTTCCTGTTCTGACCTCCACAGTTATCGGACCAGAATCGATAATCTTTGATACCTGCACCTACTATGTCTTCTATCAATTTATATATTATCTGACCTTTCAGCTCCAATTTACATTTGTTGTTTACGTCTGTCCAATTTACGTCTTGTTTAATTTGCTGTTGTAACCATGCATTTTGTCTTTTTTTTAGGAAATTAACATATTAAATTTTCTGGCGGTTATATTAAATTGGTGCTAAATTAATAAAATATAAAATTTAATAAAATTAAATGAAATTTAATAAAGTAAAATCGAATCGAATAAAATAAAATAGATTTAATTTAAAACCATAGCGTACGTAGACGATAAGAAAGCTGCTATGCTTCTAGTCACAGAGTACAACATATTATTTTTTGATTTTTTAAAACCATTATAACAAAATATAATGATAATTATAATGAAGTAATTAAATATAAATACAAGATAATAATTGTGTAGTGTTATTTAAAAAATGTTAACAATTTATTTATATAAAAGTCTTGGACGAAAACTCACACTCTGTGTTCGATACGGTAACTCCTAGCGCCATTTAAGAAAGAAATTTGAACTGCCAACTGATATTTCAATCATATTTTGTTTTTGAAACAATACGGTTGACTTATTGCTAATCATACTACAAATTAATGATTCAAATATCCTTACTCGCAAATTTTACTAATTGATCAGTAATTATTTTTTTGCAAAATTGCTAAAAATATAGGTTACCATTTTACTATCGTTTCTGTAAGGTCGTCTTCGTAAGGTAAGATTTTTATGTAGCAAAATATATTTTTAACGTTTTGTGGTGGGGATAGAATAGTTAGTCAGATCGTGACGTATGATACATAATTAGTAAAGGGAGGAGGTAGCAAATATGTTGAGACAGAAAAAATACATACATCCGTTGTTATTGGCCTGATTGGAGCGTGTGGTGCATTAAATAGAAAAAAAGGTTGTAACGAATATATTAAAATATAAAAAAAAATAAGGCGACTACAAAACTTATACAATAAGTATACAATATCGTCATTAATAATGAACGTATAGTTTCATACGAGATATTATAGAAAACTATGAATAAAAATAGTTTAACTAAAGACAAAATTTTTATTTATTAACTTAAAGAAGGCCTCTGGTTGAGTCCAAATAAACAGCTGATCCAATCTTAGCATGCGGCATACGAAATGAAAGGAGAGGACATAACGAATACATTAAGATAGATAAAAACAAACAAGACGACTACCAAATGGACACTACAAAGCATTTAACGTAGAGCGACAGAAAAAATATTATAGAGCACTATGGATCAAAATAAATAAACTGTTATGATAAAATTTTGATTTATTGACTAGGGGAATTATTTCTTTGCTCCATATATTATGTATTAGTTCATAAATATTTCTGTATAGTGCCTCCTCACACTACAAGGTAAATTTGCTTTATTCACCTGAAGAAGGCCTCTGACTGAGTACAAAATAAACAACTAGCCAAATCCTAGCATGACAGTGTGTCAATTTTAAAACTTACAATGGACTATATCTCACGAACAAAAGCTGATATTGAAAAATGCTTGAAACCGTTTCTAGGATAATAATAATAAAAATAATAATATAATAATAAATGTTTTTATTAACAACAAATTAAATTTTCTTTACAATAAAATATAATATCAGTAGGGCGAGATTTAGTTTGTATACCACTCTGTAACAGCGGCATACAACTGCTATTTCCACTTAACCCCCCGAAAATAGGATAGATAGACTATATCTAAATAATGAAATTGTATTTTACAATGAAACATATTAAATTTATAAATTATAAACTATTTATTTTTTTTAATTCTTAAATGTTTAAATTACTGTTCAGCTAACTGCTCATAAATTAATCTCTTGAAATTGACTGTAGACAGATTTTTAACATTGTAGGACAAACTGTTAATATTGCAAGCAATTGAATACGAAAATGAACGTTTAAAAAAGCATGTTGTATGTTTAGGTAAAGTGAGGGTATTCTTGTGTCTAAGATTAAAATTATGAACGTGCGTCCTATAAGTTATTCGATTCTACAGGTATTGTGGAACTCTCTCTTGAATAATTTTATGGTAAAAACATAAAGCATGGAGTTTCCCACGATTTTTCATATTTAGCCACTTGACTACGGTGAAAACATGACTTATCCTTTGAAATTTCCTGATGCCAAAAATCAAACGCAAACAAGAATTTTGCAATTTCTGTATTCTCCATGAACCAAATTCAGTGAGACACGCATTGTAAAGCACATCACAATAATTTAATTTTGATAATACCAGAGCATTACATAATAATGACTTTGTGGCCCTACTTAAGAAATTACGGCTTTGATACAGTAATTTTAAAACGGCATAAGGTCTTTGTAAACAAATACTTACATGATATGTAAACCTTAAATCTTCGTCGAACCAAACCCCTAGGCTTTTAATCTTTTTGCTAAAAATTAATTTGTCATTTCCTAAAATAATTCGATTGGCATAATTCTCTAAAAATATTTTCCTATGGAGATTCCTCCCAAAAATGATACTCTGAGTTTTTGATGTATTCAATTTTAAACAATGATTTTGAGAAAAAATCTGCAGCTGAAGAAGGTAATGATTTATTGCATTTACCGCTTGATCACACTCATTTGGATAAAATGACATATAGAGTTGGGTATCGTCTGCATAATAATGTTGTGAACAGGACAAAAACACACAGGGAAAATTAGATGTATATATAGTATATGTATATAGAGAATAAAATTGCACCTAATATAGATCCTTGAGGCACACCAGTATTAAGATCTAGAAATAAAGAAATATTTTGATTAAGTTTTACTGCTTGTCATCTATTAGAAAGATAGGATCTCATTAGATCAATTGCTCTCGCTTCTAGACCAATATATTTTAAAATAGAGAATAACAAATTATGGTTAATTTTATCAAAAGCTTTTGAGTAGTCTAGAAGAATTAGAATTGATATTTTGTTTTGGTCATAGGCTCTAAAAATATCATCTGTAATATTTAATAAAGCAGAAACTATATCTGGACCTAAAACCGGACTGCATCATAGGGATTATGTTGTTATTTTTTAAATGCATTTGTAACTGACTATCAATCTTCTTCTTCTTCCTTTGCCTTATCCGTTTCGGAAGTTGGCTATTAACAAGGCTATTTTGACTTTGTTTACGGCACCTCTGAACAGTTCGGTCGATGTTAGTCCGAACCATTGTCGCAGGTTATGCATCCATGAGTGTCGTCTTCTTCCCGGTCCCCTCCTAGTGTCGATTCTTCGTTGGACTATTAACTGTAGCAGCCGGTACTTAGTATGCCTCATGACATGTCCGAAGTACTCAAGCTCCCGTTTCTTTACGGTGAAGATTTTGCCTATTCTCTGCATTACTTCCACGTTAGTGATGTGGTCTGTCCAGGATATTCGAAGAATACGGCGATATATCCACATCTCAAAGGATTCTAGTTTCTTCAGGGTGGCTTCCGTTGTGGTCCATGCCCCTGCTCCATAGAACAAGACCGGGAAGACATAACACTTGACCAGTCTTAATTTTAGTTCCATTGAGATTTTGCTTGTGAACCACTTTTTCATATTATTGAACGCGTTTCGCGCTTATTCAAATCGTGATCTTATTTCTGTTGACTGATTCCATTTTGTGTTGACTGTGGTTCCAAGGTATGTGTATGTCTCCACTTGTTCTATTTTTCGGTTGTTTAATGTCAATTGCATCGGAGGTTGTTGTGTTCTGCTGATGAGCATGCATTTAGTTTTGGTTGTATTGAGTTCTAAACCATATTCTTGACTTGCTGTGTGTATGCTTTGCATGAGTCTTTGAAGCTCGTTGCAGTCATTTGCGATAATAACTGTGTCGTCAGCATATCTAATATTATTGATTACCTCTCCGTTTACTTTGATATCCTCCGAAACTTCCCCCAGTGCTTCTCTGAAGATTTGTTCAGAGTATATATTAAACAGGAGCGGCGAGAGGACGCATCCCTGTCGTACACCCTTTTTAATATCTATCTTCCCACTGTGTAAGTTGCCCATCTTTATCTCAGCACTTTAGTTCCAATAGAGACTGGTTATTATGCGCAGATCCTTGCCATCAATATGCATCTTCCTGAGCATTTCCATGAGTTTATCATGTTTGACCTTGTCAAACGCCTTGGAGAAGTCGATGAAGCACAAGTGGACGTCCTTGTGCATGTCTCTGCATCTTTGAATTAAAACTTGCAGACTGAAGATCGCCTCTCTTGTGCCCAATGCTCTTCGGAATCCGAACTGTGACTCCGATATATTTGCTTCGCATTTGTTATATATTCTATTGTGTATGATTTTGGTGAAAACTTTGGTAATGTGATTTATCAAGCTTATTAAGCGGTGTTGATCACAGTGTTTTGCACTTGGTGTTTTAAGTATGGCTACAAAGGTCGATCGAAGCCATTCCTCCGGAATCTCCCCTTTATCTATTAATCACCTTTTCCAAAATTTTAGATAATGTAGGCAGTACACTTACTGGTCTTAATTCATTATGCTTTCTGTATTTTTAGTCTTCGGTAAAGGAATAACATGTGCTCGTTTCCATTTAGTGGGAAAAATTGAATTTGTTAAGTAAAAGTTAATGATATGTGTGATATACGGTAGAAGAAAGGAAATACACAGTTGCAGCGCTAATATGTTAATATTATCACAAATAGTTTTACTTTAGTATTATTAATAATATGTAAAATATTAATTTCAGATACTGATTTAAAGGTAAGAGAAGAACCGAGGGAATACTTAAAGTTATTTTTATAGAATATTTGTGTATCAATATCTGCTTTCATGTCTGGTATGACTTCAATAAAGTGTTTATTTATCTCATTTGCATTCCACACGTTTTTAATTTCAAAGTCATTTTTGGTTTTGCAATTATTTACCAAATATTTTAAATTATTCCACATATCTTTAGAACATTAATCGTGTATGTTTTTAAAATATGATTTTTTCTCCCTTATAGTCATGGCTGTTACTAAGTTACGCAGCACTTTGTAGTCATTCCATTGATTTATATTTTTAATAAACTTGTAAGCAGTAAGTGCTTTATTCCTATCTAACATTAATTGCCTGATGTCATTATTTGGAGCATATTTCTTTGAGATTCTAAAAGGCTGATATGGAACATGTATGTCAAGTAAAGTAATGATATTATTAAAGAGAAAATCGACTTTACTGTCTATATCTGGCAATTCATATATTATTCTCCATGGTATAGATTCCAGATAAGATTTAAATTGACTGTAATTTAAATTTTTGAAATTCCGAGTAGTAATAAAATAATTTGTATTAGATTTGACATCACAAGCAAATTTTAAAACAACCATTTCATGATCGCTTATTTCTGGGATATGTTTTACTTTAATAGACAAGATTTTATCCTCAGTAGATGTGATTACATAATCAAGCAGAGTCTATATGAACTGGGTGATTCTAGTTGCTCGATTTACCATCTGCTTTAGTCCAATACCATCTAATACATCTGTAATGAACTGTGTGGAATAATTATTGGTATTTAACAGATCAACATTAAAGTCGATAAAATTGTTTCCAAAACTCCAAAGAAAGTTTTGTAAAATGCTTTATAAGGATTATATAAAACACCAATAGCTAGTGTTTCATAGCGAAGAGAGAGTTTTAACAATATCTGTTCAATTTCATTTAATGACTCAATCAGCACATAATTTATATTACATTTTATGTAAATACCTACACCTCCACCTGTGTCATTTTTATTCCTGTCGACTCGCTCAAAGTTATAGCCAGGTATATTAATGTTCTTACTGGATATTGATTCCTTTAACCATGTTTCACTTATACTCAAAATATCTAAATCATTTTTCAAAATAAGTTCTTTTACATCAATAAAATGCGCAACTAGCGATGTAGAGTTTATATGAGCACACTTTAAACTACTCATGTTAAGCTTAGATTAGGTCCTTACTAAATTGGTACAAACGATTATGTAAACAATTTAAGCAAAATTTGTAGATGAGTAGTATTTGCATAAGCAGTAATTCACGTGGTAATGTATTAACAGTGTAAAAAAAATAAATAGAGATTACTCTTTAATTCAAAACACGTTATAAACTAAGGATTTTTTACTAAATAACTTAAAATGTACAGTTAAATTTAATTTAAGCGTAAAGAAAAATAATCCAACAGTAAATAAATTTAATTCGCCTAAGTTCAGATAATTAAAGCAGTAATTAAATTAAAAAAGAAACAAAAATAAAATGTTCAAAGAAAGATGAAAATAAAGTAAGTACCTATATGCCAAAATCTATCCCCGAGATATACCATTATAACTAATAATAATATAGTATAATAAGGAGATAGTAAGGGGGAACTAAAATAACATGAAAGAGAATTCACCCCAATAACCCCCTAGGCTCCATTCACCACACCCAAAACAGTTTAAATTGCAAACCCCTACTTGTGGTACATCATTGTGAAGACTATTAAATGCTATTCAATGGTATACTTAAGTAATAATTTATAGAGGATGAAGCAATAATTGTGAAACTTTGGCTTAAATAAAAAATTTAATGAGGTTTATGTTGAACTACAAGTTTGTTAAAAATGTCAATTAAATGTAAAGTAAGTAAATGTTCAAAGTAGGTTCCGTTGTTTTGTAAACAATAATACAGCCTATTTTCAAATTCTGCAGGAACTTTGCAAAGTTGTTCTAGTAATAATGCTACATGCTTGCGTAATTCTTTCTCGCAATTCCCCAAGTAGATAGGAGGAAAGTTTTATAAACAACCGACTTGAGGTAACTCCATAGAAAAAAGTCAGGTGGCGGTAAGTCTGGTGACCTCAGTGGCCACTCAGTAGGACTTCTCCTTCCCATTAATTTGTTCGGATAATTAGTATCCAACCAGTGCCTAACTGGAGCTGCATAGTGAAGAGATGCTTTATCTTGTTGGAAGTGCAGCAAATCTTCGGCTAGAGTTAGTTTGCCTTAATAGTTCCTTTGGATCACTAATTCATGCACAATTAAAGGTTCAATGGTATTTTTCAGCATATCGAGATAAATGTCGCCACTTAAATTGCCTGGTATGAACAGGGGGCCAATTATAGCATCGCCTAATATACCTGCCAAAACATTCAGTTTTTCAGGATATTGAGTGTGACCTTCATCGATACGGGTTAGCATCACTCCAGTACCGACAGTTGTGTTTATTTACATTACCATTTAGCATAAAAGTACAGTCATCAGTGAAACGAATATTTTTTTAACATTCTCGGTTCAACGCGAATTCTTTCAGTCATGAGTTTACAAAACTTAATTCATCGGTCTGGATCATCATCGGTTAGTTCTTGAACAATTTGTGTGAAACTTATGTAATTTTATTACCTTTCTAACCGACTCATGTGAAAGTCCTGTCATTGCAGATACTTGACGTATTGATGCAGTAGGCTCTATTGCAAAATTTCCAAGGACCTCAGTTTGGGATGCTTCATTCAGTAATCTTGGGGCATCCCTTTTTTTATTTTGTACTGATCCCGTTTCTCTAAAGTTTTCAACTAAATCGCAGACGTACAAGTGACTTATATTTTTGTCCGGATGCCTTTCATGAAATATTTGAGCTGTTCGTAAATATCACTAGTTCTGGGAGGCAAATATGAAAATGATCTCCACGCGTTAAGGTATAACGATCGTGACAACTACAGCTGAATGACAGTACCGATCGTACAAATGATGACACTAATGACATTTAAAATTGTCAAATAAACCAAAAATTATTGAATCTGACAGAACCCAAAAACAGATGTTTTTAACTTTTTAACAAAAATTCCGACGGGCACTTATCATTAAAAATAATAGTCCGGGAGTTAGCATTACAAATATACAAGTCGTAGTAAGCCAGCTGATATTAACACCCTGTACAATTATTAAACAATAAAGGTTATTAAACAATAATTATACAGGGTCATCAACAGAATCAACAAAAATCTCATTAAATTTTCCATTTAAGCCAAAGTTTTACAATTATTGCTTCATCCTGTATAATTATTATTTATACCATTGGATAGCATTTAGCATTGAAAAGTCTTTTTAATGATGTATTACAAGTAGGGGTTTTCAATTTAATTTAAATTTTTTTGGTTGTGGTGGGTGGGGCCTAGGGGTTTGATGGGGGTGAGTTTTCTTTCATGTCATTTTAGTTCCCCTTTACTATCCTAGAAATGGTTTCAAGCATTTTTCAAGATCAGTTCTTGTTTGTGAGATATAGCCCATTGTAAGTTTTAAAATGGACACATTGTATATATGATATAGTTAAAAACATTAGGTCAGAAGTGCACCAGATCATACTTTATATTTACTTGGTTTACACACGAGAAGTTTATTATTTTAAAAATTTAATGAGTGACTGTAGGTGCTAATTGATTGGAACTTGTGAATGGGTAGTAATTATTTACATATAAACTTAAATATGTATACCTCCTTCAGTAGCAACAATACTAATATTAATAACGTTAAAATAATCTAAATCCACCCATTTATTGGAGGGGAAAGTTTTTAAATGGTAAATATTTGAGGGCAGGGCGCGTGCATGCCCGTGTGAACAATATCTTAATTAATAAGGTAATGCAACATTTTTTAAATAAAAAACCATTTAAATTTTCTTGAGAAACCAAATTGTATGATTTTTAAAATTCACTCATATTAAAACAAATTTGTATCTGTCCATTATCCCTTTCTAAGATTCTAAGACACCTTCTTTGTTAGTTGCTGAGATGTAGAAACTTCTAAACGTATGTGATGTTGTTACTGCCTATTACATCGACTTTATTAGGTAACCGTAAAGGTTTTATAACGGCCAAAAAGTTCTAGAATACATATGTTTAACCTCTGATTTGTTCCAGTTGTGATCCATCAATATTTTTACCTGTTTAATCTAGACTTGCTCCTCTTGATATTTATTTTGATAGTTTCTTATATCTTCTCTCACTAAGTTGATAATAGGACCTATTGAGATAATCTTGTTTATTCTTCATAGAAATGCATACACAGCGTTGCTCACGTTGGCTATACGGTCAACAGGATCGCCATGTGATATCAGCAATATGGACTGGTAGGATCGCTATCTAATGTTAATCGCATGGATCGGCGGTATTAATGTGTGATGTTGGTCTGAAACAAAGAAAGAAATAAATTAAGATTTAATTGAAATATGATGATTGCATACTTTATTGCTTCGTAATATTTACATTTTTTTGAGTCGCGATAACTTAACTACGGCTGTAGCTTTAACTTAGATAATATTGAACCACAAAAATTAATTTTGGCGCTTCTTCTGGCCGATGCAGTTTAAGTGTATAAACAATTACTTATCCTTTAATCTTATATTACAAGACAACATCACACAAATGAAAACAGAAATCTATAATCATTGTTGCTGTTTCCGAAAATTCGTTGCTATTTTCTATTCCCTCGTTAGTGAAATATTTGGTACTTTGGTAAACTGTATTTTCAAATATTTATTATCTCAATCTCAATATCTCAATCTCAATAAAGGTGACTTAGAAAGGCGACTCTTAGAAATCCAAAAGATACACAAGCTTATTATTATCGGAGAAAAGCTAAATATGTAAATACAGTTTACTTACCTTACTTTTCCATTTAATGAAAATAATTGCAAAGACAAATCAAAGGTACATTCCCATAGGCAATGCAGATTTTACAAAAAAATGTATAGTAAAATTATACATCCAATATTGCTTACTTCGTTTATCAATTTTATCTTCTGATACATAAACTAATCTTATATATAGGTTGTTTCCATCATTTTAATGAAACATGTATTTAGAAGTTTTTACCAATACATGTTGAAATATATATCTAAATGTTTTACAACTTCATACAAATGTTAACTGAAATTTATTTAACTGTAAAAAATGACTAGGATTAATAAATCATTATTAATTATCCAAAACGATGGGTGCATTACGAAATGTAAAATAAAACTTCCATTACATCCGTTTTGTTTTTAGATTATCCAAATTATAAAATTAAATTCAGACTCTTAACGAGCAATAGTGATATGTTCGTTTCAGAATAAACGGAATAAATAAAATAAATATTTTTGGTTTAAAGTTTCAGTATATCGGAATCGGAATTCGGAATCAGACTATGAAAAACACAACTATCTCTATCAACTATAAATCAACATAAAGTACTTCTGCTGAAACGTTATAATTATAACAATTGACCAGGATTTCTTTTAGCATAAAAATTTGAGCGGTTATTGATCTTTCCTTGCGAAATCATCCCTGGCATTCTCCTTTATTCTTCTCCACATATATTTCTAATCTTTTTTTAATTAATATGGCAAGCACTTTATATATTACCTCTAACATAGATATTCCTCTATAATTTGCGTATTCAGTTCTACCTACCTTTTGTGTATAGGAATTATAATGAACTTGTAACATTTTTGGGGCATTTCTTCGGTATCCCACACTTCTACTACTAGCTCACGAAGTTGATTTTGTAAAACCATATTTAAAGTTCTCTGCTATAATGCTGCTCTCACCGGAGGTTTTTGATTTTTTATATATTTTAATGTTTCTTCAATTTCTTCTCTTGTGAGCCTTGGTATTTCTTCTACTACTATTTGGGTTTTAGGAACAATTATAATTTATAACAATTTATAACAAATTATAATTTTCTTCAGTTTTAAAATATTTTTTTCATCTTTCACATATTTGGTCTTCGTCCACTATCAGGTTTCCCTGCGTATCTTTTACATTCATGGCTCTTCCCTAGTACCCACTTTTAATGTAGTGTTTTCGCGTCCTTAGAATTTTCTTAACTTTTTTAGTAGTTTAGCGTACCTTTCTAGGTCGTCTTGTTATGTTGTATGTTGTCTTGTATTAAGATGTGGTCTAAGAAGCCAACAGTTGGCTTATTTCACCCGGAGGGCCAAGTAGTCCCCGTTTTTCGAGCAGCGAAAAAGTATGTTTCCTTTAGGTGTAATCTCAAAACATCGCCCTTGTGTCATCACCTTATTAATAATAAATATGTTTTTCATTTAATTTAAAAGTTTTTAAACCTAGTTCAGTAGCTAGATTCAACATTTTTTTTTTTTAATAATTCACTGTTGATGGTCGGAATGGCATCATTTTAGAATAATAATTGTAGTCCTTTTGTATAAATTTTAATTATTTTTATTAAAATAATATACATTCAGATACCATAACTTTTTACTTCTTTGTAATTTGTTTAAACCTTGTTATACAGCCTACTACTGGGATTTTCCACTTTTACTTTGTAATATTAATATTTTCCTTGGTTGTTTCTGTGCGTGAGTTATCAATCCTAAATACTTAAATCTATCTCCTCCTTTCGTTTATCTTTCTTCATATATCTGCAGTTGCCATATATTATCTTTTTTGTTGCTATCTATTCGGTTTTATTTAGGTTTATTTTCTTTTTTTTTGTCTAGTTCTTGTTTAATTGTCAAAACCAAAATCTAAGGGCTTCTTAATCTTGCGCGATAACTCCTTGATAATCATAGAAACTTAACGTGCATAGGTATTTATCTCATACTGGTATATGTATATTGGCACTGTAGACTGCTTTCACTGCCACAGTTTTTGTGGATTTTCGATATCATTAATTATTTCCCATATTCGAAATATTAAGTTCCATACCTTCTTTATGCCTCTAACTGCTAAATAGGCCGGTCCTTTTGTGATAATTCTCTTTTCTATGTCTAGAGTTGTTTTGATGTATAAATGTGTAAAAACACGTAATTTTTCTTTGCAAAATCGAATCTCTATTAACGATTTTCATAACTAGCATTGTGAAAAATTACTTATTTAAGCAAATAGAATGGACGCTTCTTTGGATAACATTTTTTTATAGATCCTCCTAGTTTTCCTATTCCGATATTTATGCGAACGAATATTTCTATTTTCTTTAGCAATGTATAAATTGCTCATATTTAAACATTGTAATTTGTAAAATGTGTCCAAATCGTATTTCCAATTATACTGAATAAATTACGTACATTCAAACGGGCATATACTAGTTCGCTCCGGTGGTCCGCTTTTAATACCCTACAGAAAAGGGTCACAGTAAATTCGCTCCGACCATATATTTCTTAAAAAAGATACCTAGTTTAAAAATACCTTTAGTAGGTACCTACATAATGAATAATAATGAATAGCCAGGGTGAGCAAATATAGAATGTTGTCTTCATAAATAACGCACTTTAATACATTTTATTCATAAAATTTTTAATAAATATTTCTTAATCTTTCTTCTTCTTCAAGTTCCGCTCCTATCGGAGATTGGAAATCATTCTGGCAATTATAATTTTGTTGGTTACGCGCCTGAATAGTTCAATTGAACTGCATCCAAACCATTCACGGAGATTGCGTAGCCACGAGATTTTACGTCTTCCTACGCTTCTTTTACCTTTGATTTTACCCTGCATTATATTCCTTAGTAGTTCGTATTTTTCACCTTTCATGATGTGCCCCAAGTATTTCAATTTCCTGATTTTTATGGAATTTAAAACTTCGCATTGTTTTCCTAGTTGTTCGAGAACTTGTTCGTTTGTTTTGCGATCCATCCATGCGGCATCTTATTTCTTTTGACTGATCAGTATCTTCTGTGATCTATGCTCCAAGGTATTTATACGAAGAAATTTGTTCAATTTCTGTATTATCTAGTACTAGCTTAACTTTGATGTTTTGTGCTTTTGTAAATACCATGAACTTGGTTTTCTTCAAATTTATTTTTAGTCCATAATCGTTGCAATATATATTTAATTGTTCAGCAAGGTGTTGCAGTTCTTCTAGTGTTCCTGTCAGAAGGACGGTGTCGTCAGGGTATCTTATGTTATTAAGTGGCTCACCGTTTATTATAAGGCCCTCACTGACCTCGGAAAGCACTAATTCTGAGATGGCTTCACTGTATAAATTAAATAACAAGGATGATAAAATACACCCTTGGCGGACCCCACGGCGAATCTGGATATTCTCGGTCAGTTCATTTTCAACTTTCACTTTTGCTGTTTGGTTCCAATAGAGGTTACATATGATTCTAATGTCTCTACTGTCTATGTTTTTATTTAGCAAAATTTCTTTAAACCGATTATCCTGCACTCTGTCAAATGCCTTCTCAAAATCAATGAAACAGGCAGATACTTCCTGATTTATATCTAAGCATCTCTGCGAAAGAACACTTACTGCAAACAGTACATCTCGTGTTCCCAGTCCTTTCCTAAATCCCATTTGTGTATTACTTATGCCTTCATCTAATTTCTTATTTATTCTATTGTGAATTACTTTTAAAAACATTTTCAAGACATGACTCATTAAGGCTATGGTGCAATGTTCATTGCACTCCTTTGCATTGGCTTTTTTGGGTAGCAGTATGAATGTTGATTGGAGCCATTATTTAGGTATTATACCTGTTCTATATATGGTATTGAATAGATCCAAAAGAAGATCAATGGATTCAGTATTCACAATTTTGAGTAATTCAATAGGAACTTCATCAGTCCCGGAAAATTTACCACCTTTAGCTTGTTTCATTGCATATTCAATTTCTTCTCGTATAATGTCAGGCCCAGTATCATTCTTAAATTCTTTTGGTGCTTCTGTTGTCTCTTTGTCTTCAAAAAGTTGTGCTATATATTGTGCCCATCTCTGCATTTTTTGGTTTATATCTGTTATAAGTGCACCACTTTCATCTCTTAGTTGCCTAGTTTGAATTGTTTTTCTCATTCCTAATTCTTTAATTCTTTTATGCATGTTAAAAAAGTCATATTTTTTCTCAATTTCTTCTAGTTCTTGGCACTGCTCATGTAACATTCTCTCCTTAGCTTCTTTTATTCTCTTTTTAATTAATCGATCAGTTTCATTATATTTAATTGAATTTTTTGTTTTGAATGATTTTCTTTCATTCATAATAGTAGTATTTCTTCAGTCATCCAGTCTTTATGTTTTCTTTTCTTTGGTTTTAAGTTTTTATTTGCTGTTTTAATTATTGCTACTTTTATATTTTCCCATTTTTGATCAATGTTATAACTACTCTTATTCAGTTCTTGGGCATTACGTAGATTTTCAGTAAGAGTTTTTACAGTTTATTCCTTTGTTTGTGGTTCCCTTAATCTCTTAATATCAATTATACTTTGTGTGGGTTTTTTAACCAGTTTCAATTTTGTTCGTAATGTGACTACTATGGGGTTATGGTCTGAACCGATGTCTGCTCCAGGTTAAGTTTTGGCAGACAGTATATAATTACGAAATCTTTGTCTAATGAGGACAAAGTCTTTGTCTAATGAGGAGATTTTTATATATACAATCTTCTTTTTGGTAGCTTAAAAAGTGTATTAGCTATTACAAATTCTTCCGTCTGGCAAAATTGTATCAAACGGTCACCACGTTCATTTCTATTTCCTAGACCATATTCCCCCACATATCCATCCACTCATTCCTGGCCAACTTTGGCATTAAAGTCGCCCATTACTATTGTAGCGTGATGTTTCTTCATTGATTTTAAGACTTGTTCCAAATCATGGTAAAATAGTTCGATATCGTTGTCATCTTTATCTGCCGTAGGAGCATAAACTTGAATAAAATTTACTATACCTTTTTTAGACTGAAGTTGTATTGATAAGATCCTATCAGAATAAGGAGTAAAACTTCTCACAGAGTAATTGACCTTTTTTGCAACTAAGATAGCAACACCATAGCGATGATTGACCTCGTTGTTACCTGAATAATACATGGTTCCATTATTTGTAATTTGTTTGCCTGAACCTGGCCACTGTACGTCACTTATACCTAAAACATCAATTTGGAGGTTTTCCATTTCAAGCAGTACGTTCGCTAATTTATCACTGGCGTATAGACTTCTGACATTCCAGGTTGCTATTTTCAATGTCTTAAGTGCACAGGGATGTCCCTGGTTTACGACCTGGGAGGCCCTGTGATCTACAGTTATTCCTCCCCTGCCGGATCTTGGATTCCGTGCTCCATAATCAGTAAGTTTGTTTACTCTACTTGTCATTTGCCATTCATGACTTTACTAGGGGTACTCTATGAGTCTTTAATGCAGTGGTTCCCCTTTGCCTTCTGCATCCTTACGCCGTTGATCTATTTTTCGATTCATCCGCCTTTAGGACCAGTTTCCCAACCCTTGGACAAAAGAGTACCCTTTCACTTATTAACTCATCCGCCCGCAGCCGTTGGTCATAAGTGGGGGATTGCTTATACCGGCAATCATTCGGTGAATTACCTGTTGGTCCACGGGAGGTATTTTATTTCCCTCCTACCCACCGGTAAACCGGGTCGGGCATTCCTATATCTGCCACCTGCGGACGCGCTCTCTAGAGGTTACAGGTTCACCCGAGTGTCTCAATCTTTGTAGTTACCTAAATACAAAGCTACTTCTTAAAATTTTATTATATTATCACTACAATATTATGATGTTAGAGCTCAAATCACCTTGCTCAATATTTGATTGAATTTTTCCATGTCGAAAATTGCAAGTGATATATTTTTTAGAAAAGATTGGTAATTAGTATTCTATCTGAAATTTTGTGACAAAAAATAGGGGTGGTGCATATCTTAATAATATTAATTTAGTTACGGTTTGAATCCCCCTAGTCTATCATGGAGAAATTTTAAATAAGTGAAATGTTAAGCGAAAAGGGTAAATCTATGCTAGTTGTTGACAATTACAAGTATAACTTTCATAAAATGCTTATTAATACGTATCAAACGTTGGCATTGTGTAGAAAGAAGTTTCAAAGCATTTGTTAAAACTCTAAATATTTATACCAGTCTAGTTGAATGTAGTGATAACCACAACCATGAAAGTTTAACAAAAACATTGTTAAACATTGCAGATTAACGCTAACATTAAGTAATGGTGTTAAGCGGGAGGCAATGGACGATTTGTGTGAAAACCCATTGAAGTTAATACACAGCGAAATTAAACGAACTGGCACTGCAACTCTTACTATAGAAGATGCATATTTGATTAGAAAAAATATTTTTAATGATAGAAAACAAGTTATTCCCAAAATTTCGAAGTGTGTGCAGAAATTACATGACTCATTAAAATCCGTGGAAGTGACAACCATTCAAAAAACAATTTTTATTAAAAAATTATCCGGTACAAAAATTTATCGCTTTTTCTTGTGTACTCTACTTAACATTTTTAAGTAAATTAGAAGTTCATGGAACATTCAAATAAAGCACAAAATTTTTAACTTAACTATTTATGGTCCTCGAAGTCGAAAATGGACACTATGTGCCGTTGGCATTCTTTTTACTTTTAAATGAGTTAGAAAATTCTTATGTGACTGCCTTAAATTGTTTAAAGACGGAGTGTCAACAATTGAACTTAAATTTTAGTCCCAAGCTGGTGTATGCCGATTTAAAAAAGCGATCCATGTAGCTGTAAGTGAGATGTTTCTATCTGCGAAAGTAAAAGGATGTAGATTTCATCTTTGACAATCATGGTGGAGAGAAAAATTCAAAAAATTGGATTGGCTACTGAGTATTCCAAGGACAATGACGTTGGGCAATACCTTAGATGTATGTTTGGTCTATTTTCCCTAGTTCCGTTAGACATAGGTAAGTGTTTTTCATTAGACTTTAGGGAGATATTACCAGCACAATACCAAGCCGTACAACAAATGCCGGTGAAAGTTTCCATTCTAAATTCACTAATATTGCATTATTACGTATCATGTTATTATCCAGTTGGGTTATTATAAGTATATACGTATAATTTATTTGATTTGTAAATATTTTTAAGTCCAATTGTATAGAAATCTTAAAAATAGTATTAGTTATATAGTCTGTCTCGACTTAAAATAACAAATTAAAAATATAAACTTCGACTAGTCTGTCTCGACTCAAAATAACAAATTGAAAATATAAACTTATACACAAGAATTTTGCAATAAATAATAATAGGGATTTTGTCACATCTAATACTAAAAGTTTAAGTTAAAATAACAAATAAAAGCAAGTTTTAGAAAGTTTTGAACAAAAATCATTTAAACATATAAACAAGATGCACTTAAAATGCATTTTTCTTAGGCACCGATGAAATTTATTCTTGTTATTACATGGCTCTCAGTCCACGACTGCAACAATTTTGACGATATATAATGTATGTTTTAGTTTGGTTAGTATAATTACACTTCCAGTACCTTTACGTGAATTTTAACGCCGCCTTCCCGTGGTCACCAGTGAATACAAGCATTCGGTATTTTTGGAGAGCAGTGTATAAAATAAAATAACAAAAAAATTAAAATTAAGTTTATAAAATAAACTAAAGTAAAGAAATGATGAATGAGATGAAAGTAAAATAAGTTGAAATAAAAAATAGAATAAAAAAAATGGGTTGATATAAGAAATAAAAATAAAAATTAAATTTAAATTAAAGATAAAAAGAATAAAATCAATGCTTTTTTTTTCGAATTCTACTACTGCTTCCGTTCAACTATTACGGTCGAACTCAGACGTAGTCTTCATTAGTCCTGAGAGTCCTCCATATATCCAACTATTTGTTATTTAGGCCGTCTGCGTACCATCCTTAGATTTTCGTCATGTCTCCCAATTCTCTTACTATCCTATTGAGATGATTTCTGAGATCATTGAAGATTTCGTATGCTTTTTCATCATTCATTCATGGAATCGTCTTTTGGCGTTTGTCTCTAAATACGTACGTTAACGGTACCTTACGGACCTTAACGGTGTGTATTCAGATATTCCCAAAGTCTCTCTAATAATAAAGTTTTGAGCTGTTTGGATTGTCTTTCTATTAGTTTTGTAGGTGTGTGTTCATGCTACAGAAGCATATACCAGCGTTAGCAGGATTATGTTATTTGCCATTCTGATTTTAGTTTTGAATCCTAACTTGCTTTTTTTGCCTATTAGCAAAGAGAGTAGTAATACTTTGACTTTGTTGTAGAGTCCTTAGTACTTTGGCTTTGTAGACCATTTGGTTCACATATTCTATAAACGTTAGCTTTTTATCAAGCGTAATCAAATATTCAGCTTGGCTAGTCCATTCAATTGATATGTTAAGTACAGTTAGTTTTCTGTTAGGTCTGTCTTTTCTTTGTTGGTGAATTTATCTTTGTAGATGTCTTGTGGCTATATTCGGATCTCTACTGCTGGCTGCTATTGAAGCGTCGTCTGAGTATAGATTTAATAACGGCCTGGTATCAGTTCGTGTGCCTGATGTAGATTGTATACAGGTAAAGCGACATCGCTTCACTGTGTCGGTGTTAATTTATTTCATACAGTCAACACTCGTACCAAAGTCTGTCAAAGGCCTAACTGATTTTTTTTACTACATTTTTTCATTGAACTCTTTCGATATATACTCGGTTAGACGCAGTATTTGGAGTTCACATGAAGCTTAGGACCTGAATCCAAACTGTGCTTCAGATATAATTGCAATTATTTCGGATTCCTGTTTGAGCCTGGCCAGTATTACCCTTTCTGCAATTGTACTTTTTGATGATATAACTCTTTCGATATATACTCGGTTAGACGCAGTATTTGGAGTTCACATGAAGCTTAGGACCTGAATCCAAACTGTGCTTCAGATATAATTGCAATTATTTCGGATTCCTGGTTGATCCTGACCAGTATTACCCTTTCTGCAATTGTACTTTTTGATGATAATAATATATAATGTGTATAATATAATCTAATATATATAATAGGCCTATAAATTTTTGAAAAATTACTATTTTTCCCCGGTTTTGTGATGTTGTCTGGTCCTGGTGCTTTCTTCGCATTGGTCATTTTATCAGTTGTTTGATATCTTCGGGGTAGGTATGTGTTATACCTATTCTGACCTTTCTTCTTTTTAGAATTCTTTCTTTTCTTTCCACCTCTTTTGTAAAATTTAAGTCTACGTTGGGATAACAGTTGTTCCTACAGTCCAGTTCTAGCATCTCTTTTAGTACTTTCACTTTTTCTTCTTTTGCATGAACAATTCTATTCTCTCCATGTAGGGGCGAGATTGACTTCTGGTCTTTTTGTAATACTTTTAAAAGCAAATTTATTTTAATTTAGCTCTAGGATATAGTTGTCCCAGCTTTTATGTAAAGTCATGATATCTAG
The DNA here is from genome assembly GCF_040954645.1 of Diabrotica undecimpunctata. Lineage (NCBI taxonomy): Eukaryota > Metazoa > Arthropoda > Insecta > Coleoptera > Chrysomelidae > Diabrotica > Diabrotica undecimpunctata. Next base: position 101,841,172 of record NC_092803.1, read on the forward strand.
TTCGAGTCTGTTGGCAAAATCATCCAGAATATTGATTTTTTTTCCAGCCCTCTTGAATTCCATGACCCAACTTGAAGATCGTCCACCCGGCTAGACATTACAGGTTACCTAAGACTGTTGTTATCTTTTCGAATATTGATGGGAAGTTTTTCATTTGTTCGTTAAAAGCGGAGGTATGTGCAGTTGTAGCATTGATCGTTTTACTTTTTGCTGTTGTTGGACTTGTGTTTATTTTTTTTTTTTTTTGGTGGAGCAAATTACACCGCAGTCTCTGTGTGCGCTTTACCAAAGTTTACATATTTACTGCTTAGATGTTATTTCTCGTACTTTACGCACTTTGAGCTGCAGTGGCAGCGTTTGAAGCCGTGATAAAACCCTTGGCAATTATAGCATTGCATTATATCTTTATTGTTTATGAGTTTCTATTTAATGAAGATACTCATGAAACACAGGTTTTTTATTTCTCTTAGGCTTTCTGTTACAAGAAACATCGGTAATTTTTTCTCATCGGGTCTTTTAGACATCATGTTTAAGACTTTTGCCTCAATTGCTTTACTTTTTAGTTCTTCCATAATATCTTTTGTGTCTGTGGATTCGTCTTTTCGGCAAAAGTCAATCAAACAGAAACAAAAAAAACATATCAATAGAAGTATGTTACAAAGCGTGACACCATACGGTTCGTGAACTTGGGATGTTACCAAGCTAATAAAAACAAAATTATGACGACAAGGATGAATTATTTAAGATGTAGTAGTAGTAAAAATCAAAACTAAAAACCCTTTTCATATAACATAGATTTTAACACATAGATACGTGTTAGAGTCAATGTTTGTGTACGATATTTTCACTTTAACCTTGATTTAGTTTTTCTACGTCGTTAGCTTAATAATTTTTATGAAAACTGTATCGAATAATTCTTGTGTAACTTATCTCTATAAATAATATTCATTTCATGCACAGAGCGGATAATTAGTAATTTCTGTTCGATTTATTTTTTGTTTTGTCTTAATACACTTTATCTAGAAATTATTTTGCTGCATTTGCCGCATTTGCGATAGTTTATATCAGCAAAATATTGTAATTGTAGTTCAAACTTTTAAGTTGCCACTTTCGTCATTACTTTTTATTTAGTCTTTTCTATCTTTCTTGTTATGGAATTGGAGTTACTCGTAAATCTTATATTTACTGCGTTTATTTTAAATAATAAACAGTTTTGTTTCTTTCGTATTCTACCCAATTCATTTTTCTCCTTACAAAACATAAAACGCTCGATTAGCTCATTAGCTGCAAACTTCAGCGGTAAATATCCAATTTGTTTTGTAAAATAATGGATCAGAAAGTTTATAAGTAGATTTTTTAATTTTCAGTTAGACGTTTGATTTTTCGCCCAGCCCTTTCGCTCTAAGAAGCCGCAACCCAAAACTCTCAAATTGAAAATGGTAATGGATCCTCTGCTAGTTTTCCATCGATAAATTTTTATACTGATTAGAATAAAAAACATGTCAAAATCAGTAAAATAATTGTCACTTATCCTACCTGTCATTCGTTTCTTTAACCGATTTTTTGTTTAACTTTTTTACCCTTGTTACTGGCAATTTTTATATACGTAGATTACGTAAAAAGTACACCTGTACCTACATAAGTTTTAAATGGTTTTCTTAATTTAAAGACTATTTTTATGATGAAGAAGTGCATTGAAACCCTAACAGCTAATAGGCAAATGACCTTGGACTAGCCTAAATGAAACCCAATATAATCTAAAATTAGACATCCAATCGAAACTAAGATGTGGGATTTCAATCCCTTTTCAATCTCGTCTGTTATGTTGAACTACTTTATTATTTTGTGGCGTTTGAAGAGTGTTGTGTTTATTTTGAGATATTATTATTTCATAACGTTCTAAAAATGACTAATTATGGCTGATTATATTGGTACACCAATTACGGCTTCTACATCTAGGCCTAGTAGAAATCGCATGTATGTGCAAAGCAGTTAGGCTTTTATTATGTGTGTCAATTTGCACTTTTTTTATATTATAACGATAATAATGTGAGATAAAAATTAATGTTTATAAGGTTTTATTTTTCTTTTCATATTGCGTCCAGATGAACTATTAAAGATTTCTGAAATTATTACAATGGGATTATCTGATTTCAAAGAAGATGAACCATTTCAACCCTCTGATGATGATGAATATGTCCCATATCCCAACAATGTAGTTAAAGAGTCAGACGCAGAATTAAAGCAAACATTTGAATATGAGGAGGATATTGAAGATGTAGATGACAATGATGAAACAAGAGCAGCGGTAGGCGAAGAGAATTTGACATGAAGATGGAACTTAATGGCAAAATGCTCCTTTACATGAAACACAAGCTGTCCGGTGCAGCAAACTTCTGGTATAGCAAACTTCAGCAAACACTTACGATAGAAAAAAATTTTGAATCCCTAATTTTCTATTCTAGAGAAAATAACAAAAAAGGTCAACAAATAACAAAACACTACAATACTAAACAGATGGTAAAATTTCAGAATACTGACAATAAACCACAGGAAATAATTTTCAAGCCCATCATCGAAGAAGAATTGGATGCTTTTCTGGAAACTCTGATTGAAGTTGAGTTACATAAATACAATAGGGAACATGTAGCTGAGTTGTGGAAATTAAATACTTTACCCCTTGTTCGTGCTGCCATGACACCAAATCGATTCCAATTACTGTTGAGGATTATTCATTTTAATGACTATCGAACACGTTCTGAAAGACAGGCAACTTCTCCAATCCGTGACATCTGGATCTGGACTATGTTAAACAGTAATTTAAAAAAGGTTCCAAGCCCTCAGAATTGTATAACTGTAGATGAGCAGCTATGTCCATATAGAGGACATACAAAATTTATTCAATACATTTCTTCAAAACCTGCAAAATATGATATTAAGATTTTTTGGGCATGCGACGCACAAAATGCGTACCCATTACAAGGACAGTTATATACTGGAAATATATCAGGTGGAGAAGGCAAGTAAATGTTGGCGAAAACATGGTGTTGGATTTGGTGAATTTATACAAAGGATCTAGTAGAAACGTATTTTCGGACAATTTTTTTACTACAAAGGTAGTAGGAAATTACTTTACCACAACGGGTATAGAAGCGTGTCGTGAACATCAACTATTTCTACCGACAATACCAGAAGTTTAAAGAAGACCATAAGGCAAAAATCTGCAAAATCTATTCAAAGCCGGTGTGCGATGAACATTCATTAATAAGACCAGCAGGCAACCAGTGTATAAATAGTTAAGTTGAGTATTGAAATTTTATTAGTTACAATAAAAAAATCAATAGTTCACATAAATGTGTTTGATTACAATACAATCTATACCTAGGTATACCTGTACCCTTCCAGTAATTCACGTCACTAAAAAATATTATTAAATTTTTTACCACTTTGGATTAATTAAAAAAGACAAAATATTTACTCAAATTTTTGTATCCTATTTTGAGTTCTGCTACAAAATTAGTCACCTGGATCTTTTTAAAGGCCAAATAAGTAGAAAGTAAACGGTAATAGTGACACGTTTACCTTCCCAGTAATTTATAGGATAAATTAAGAACAAAAACATTTCGTTCAAATAACAGTTTAAAAAATAGTTCAAACTTATTTATTTGTTAAGACAACATTAAGGCACAATATAGCAGATTAAGTACTTTTAAAACCAAAGTAAGAACAAAAAACTGAAACTAAATGAGTTGAAATTTTAATAATGACTAGATTTATTTGGAATTGATCCAATAATCGTATGGTAATAAGTTTGGACGTCCTCTAGAATCAAATAAACATTTTTCATTGCACCTGATCTGAAGGAATAGCACAACTTAAATATTGTTCATTTGGCACGGAATGCTTTTTGGCGAAATCAGTTTTTAATTTGTTTGCTTTAATTTTGGAGAACTGCTTTTATTGAACAATGCAATTAATAAAATGCGAACTACTAAATACGTCTGACATGTATTTTTAAACACTTAATAAGTAAACACCTAAAAATCTCAACATACTAATTCTATTAATAATTAATTAATTAATTCGAGATTATATTGTCATAATCAATGTCTGCTCATACAGTAACAGTATTTGAAGTGCCAATTATACTATAAAATAAACAAACTGCAAATGAAAATAAAAATTGTTTTAATAAAATGGAAAAATCCTACGACTACCAACCAGGACAACAACTAGTACAATCACAACTTAATAATGCAGAACCTAACAACCAATGTAACCAATCAAACTATCCACATATTTAGGAACCAATATTATAGCAAATGCAACATATGGTCCCTCACTTTACTCCATCAATACACATATTATCCAATCAATATTCACCCCAAAATGCCTTAATCTCAATTATTTTATAATCATAACATGGTAGCTTAAATAAAAAAACACATGACAAAAACAAATGACAAACAGTACAAAGTAAAAAAGATTATCATCTTCAGACGAAGACAAAACAAGCAAACAACGAAAATAACAAACTGTCTACATATATTCAAAAGCCCATTGAAACAAAAAATCGCTTTGAAAACTTGGGAAAAGAAGATGAGAAAACAATGGAACAAGCGAACGAAAGCATGTGAAATAAAGAAAACCCAGCAGTAACCATTTACAATCGTCATTAAAGCTCTTCATTATTTAAAGGTTGCTGCAGAGATCAAACAAAGCTTAAAATAATTGAAATAAATCACCACTACCTATGTCCTTTATAGGGATGCCACGATCACGGCCAGAAAATTATTGTAGAAAAATTGAGCAGTGTCTTAAATACGGTGAATCACTCTGAATGCGTTAGATAATTAAAGCAGACACTATCTAACTATAAAGATAAAAATATTCAGAATTATCTAGAAATTTTTAACCTCACGGAAGCCTCAGATTATGCACTATGGCAAAAAAAAAGCTTAAACACCCACAACAGTTTATTCCACCAATCAGAAATGGATATACATGGTCAAGAAATGACAACGAAAAAATAAAGATCTTTACTGAACACCTAGAAAAAAATCAATTTACCAAAACTCTGTATGCCATAGAAAATAATGAATCAAATAAGAAATGTAGTTGAGATTATTTTGAACAAAAATGTTTATTAGCGTTTTTTGAACAATGAATAAACAATGAACCGTTCACTCAGAAACAACGCTTAAAGTGGTCGGCGATTTTGAATGTCAGTTGTTTTTCCCTGGGCCCGTCTGATAAAAAAGATCTCCGTTATCACTGAAGCTGCAGCTTATTGTGTTTGCTGCCCATTGTTATTTCCTATATCTAGTCTAGAATTTTTGTACCCTATAGAAGTTTGTACAAATCTTCTGCTTGATGTGAGCTAAATATACGGGGGTCTTCTCTTGGTGTCCCATACAGTTTTTGTCGTTTATGGTCTAGCGCCTCGCAATTACCTAATACATGTTTTACAGTTTCTAGTTCCTTATCACAGAGTCTGCAGTTAAGGTATCCATTGTAAATGCATATTTTATTTAGGAATTCTCTTTCTGATATTGCATGCCCGGTTAATATTCCTGTTACTGTTCTCAGTTTGTTCCTGCCTTTCTATGTGTTGGTTTTTTGGGATTATCTCCCAATGTCGCTCATGACTCTCTTTGATCCAGCTCTCTACAGCCCTTCAAACTGCAGCCTTTGGTATTCTTAGAGTTAAAGTCGGTTTGTTTTATCCTCTTTTTATCAAGCAGATTTAAGTTAATCTGCTTTTTTTGTTACCTTCGATGCCCTGATGTCCTGGTACCAAAACAAGCTCAATCTTGTTCAGGCTCTCAGTTCATTTAGTTCTTTGATGCAATCCCACATCAGCCTAGACGTCTCTTCCTGACACGATAGTGCCTTCAGTGCCGCTGGACTGTCATTAAATATATGGATCTGCTCTTTTTTAAGTGCTCTCTCAATATTTCCATTTGCACATTACAGTATCGCATAAATCTCCGCTTGAAAAACGGTGCAGTTCCTCCCCAAGGCAATACTTTCGCTAATTCTTGGATTATTTGAGTATATTTCTGCCCCCACACCCTCTGTAATTTTGGATCCTTTTGTATACCAGATCTTACTATGTTGAATATGGTACTCCTTGTTTCTCCGTACAATCCTGTCTGGAATAAACCCATTCGATAAGTCAATTGTCTCACTAGTGCTGGGACCTCGTGCATGCAATCTCTGACTACCTTATTGTACTTTTAAAAGTAATGATTACCAAATCATCTGCATGTCCAATGGTTTTGTGACCATTTGCCTTTAAGATTCTACAGCAGTGGGGATAGAACTCTCCCCTGTGGACATCCTCTGTCGATCCAGGCCAACACAGTCTCTCCAAGAATAGTGATATCTACCATTCTATTTTTGAGTATAGATTATATCAAGTTCAAACATATGTCCTCGACTCCTTTGCGTCTCAGGCATTGGTTATTGATATTATCCAAGAAGTCTTCTGTTTTCTGTAGGAATGATATTAGACTTATTGGTCTTAAAGACTTTGTCTTTTCCAGTTCTCTTGTCCCCGGTTTAGAGATAAAAGTTATTTTAATCTCTCTTCATGTCTTAGGTATGTACCCAGAGGCATACACTGCTTCTGAATACATAACATGTTCTGCTGTATAAAAGTTCCGACCGCCTTTGTAATAACACTGGATATATACCATTCTTTTCTGGTGATTTGTAGGGCTCAGATGAGTTTATTGCTCTTGCTACTTTTTCATAGTTTACAATCTTTTGACTGTCTGCCAGTTGCATACTGATTCCCAGTCAATTGACGATTCAACTATTTGTGATCCAGGGAAATGCACCCTTAAGAGCTCTTCGGCTGTGTCTCTTTCTCTATTGGTATACTCACCCTGGTCACTTAGGAGTTAATTAATTGGTTGTGTTTTCTCCTTTGAGAGCACCTTTTGAAGTCTAGCACAAGCATAAGTGCTTTCAATTTCCTCACAGTGCTTCCTCCACGTGTCACTCTAAAAAAAAACTCGGATTCACAAGTAGATTTCAGGGTTGGCTCTTACGGACAATGTTAATCAAATGGAAGAAAACGCTGCAGCGTTGCTAGTTCATGGTCGGCCCCAACGTGGCTTCGTCGGCTTCGAACTTAACACTCCCTTACACACGGAGCACTTGCAATTTTGCACTAACAGTCACTGATTTGCCCTAATGACTGTTCCAGAAAATATGCGGACGTCGTCGTAATATAGTGCTCAACAATTGATAAGGATCATAATTATGATTTTAAATATTTTAAAAGTTTCTTGAGATCCTAGTATGATGACTTGAATAGAATAAATGAAAATAGACGACTTTTATATTCAACTTTTTGCTGACCCTAGTAAAAATAGCCATAATGGCAAAATTTATTTTATTTCGTTTAAAATTGATAATAAAGTCGGGGTATTAATATTACTTTAATTATATTAAATTTTTACACACTTCGGCTATTTCTGGAGTAAAATATTACTTCGATCCTTATCAATAATTGTTGAGCAATGTTGTATTTGACGAATAGAAAATTTCTTAGATCTCTTGTTGTCATATTTTTAGAAATGGATGTTTGGAGACATTTTGAATAGAATTGAAATGAATAGAAAGAAAATGCCACGATTAGTAGATAAGTCAAAAATATATCGAGGATACATAATTTATATTTTAGTATTATTTATACAGGGTGTTTCATTAACAGTTATCCATATAGTAACTGGAGATACCTTAGCACAAAATACGAAGATTTAACCTAAAACACTAATCACATGCTATGATTTTTGTGACTGATATTTTTAATTTAAAGTTGATTTCATACAATTGAATGAACTATCTTTCAATAAAATCCTCGCAACTCATAAATATCGGCAATATCATTTTGATGTCTTCTACTTTAAAATATTTAATATGTCTGATTTGCCGATATGAATGAGTCAGATTAAATTTAATTATTGGAAGAATTTTTTTACTGACAACAAAATTTTTGTAATTGAATAATATTTTGTATTTCGATAATGACCTCCGAAGTGAAAGTCGTAGAATTTCGGTATTGTTGTAATTAAATACCCATTTAGAATTTTCCTGATAATAGTATCTACTAATTGTTATACGAGTGCGTATATCTATAGCAGTTTTGCAGTTTGTAGAAACGGTTTAACTGTTTTATGTGTGCATTCAAGAAGGTACGTTAACTTGTCAAAAAATAAGTGCAATTTATTTTTAAACTTTTTTTATGTACTGTGTCAAAAACATGGAGCATTTAGAGGTGAAAAGTTTCAAACAAGGACAAATCTTAGATTTATATGCGCGACAAATTATTTTGAATATGTTGATATATACAACAAAAACAAATTCCGATCTGACTCCAACACAAATTGTTTCAACAACAAGTACAGCGCTGGGTGTTGGCGATAGGACAGTCTGGAAAATTCGTCAGGAAGGATTGGATCATAATGGAGACTTACCCAAAATTCTGAAAAACCCACGTAATCGGACCAAGAAGGAAACCAATCGGGAGTGTACCTACGATGAGAATATCATGAGCCAATTAAGAAGACTTGTTCACATGGAATTTTTCTTAAAGAACATACCTCCCACAATCAAAGCTATCCTAGATGCCGTTAATTTACACGAACATTTGCCTAAATTTTCCAAAAGTACTCTGTATCGACTATTGCGAGAGATGGGTTTTGTTTATGAAAAAAGAGGAAATAAAGCAGTAATGATGGAACGTCCTGACATAATAAATTGGAGGGATAAATTTCTTAGAAAAATACAGAATTATCGAAATCAAGGATACAATATTTTCTATTTGGATGAAAGTTGGGTAAATAACGGACATACAGTAAATAAGGTATGGATGGATTCAACCATAACCAGTTATAAGAATGCATTTTTAAAAGGCTTAACTACTGGTCTAAATGAAACCAAAACAAAGAGGTCCGAGATTTGTCTTGTTACATGTTTGATCTGATAGAGGTTTTCTATCAAATTCAGAATGTGTATTTTTAGCAAAAAAAGATACAGGCGACTACCATGACGAAATTAACGGTTTCTCGAAGACTGGTTTGAAAATAAACTAATCGCAAACCTCCCAAAAGGAGAAAAAAATGTGGTAGTAATGGATAATGCTCCATATCATTCATGCAAACAAAATTTCCCAAGAAGCTCCTGGAACAAACAACAAATTTAAGAATAGTTACGAGAGAAGGATATATTTTATGAAGAAGATTATATTTAAAGTCAGAACTATTGGATGCAGCAAATAGTTATGCAGATATATACGACAAGAATAACATCGAAACTTTGGTTGAGAAATACGGCGTAGAAGTATTACGATTGCCTCCCTATTACTGTGAGCTTAATCCAATAGAGATGGTTTGGAGCCAAGTTAAACATTACGTTGCACCCCGAAACACTGACTTTAAAAAAGATCGTGTGCAACAACTCATCCATGAAGCGTTTGTCAATATCTCTGCTGAACAGTGGCAAAATTATATACAGCATATCATCAGAATTGAAAAAGAAATGTAGATAGCTGACAACCTACAAGAAGATATCCTACCGGTGATTATCACAGCCAACACCGGCAGTTCCAGTGAGGACGATATTTCCGAAATGGACTAGAGACCAGACACTGTTATTGTAAGTCTTATCTTTATTCATTAGGTAGCGTTTAGGCTACATAAATTTTTATTTTTTTATTAGCGTAATTTTATTCTTTGGTGTATACACACTTTTCTTTGTAATAATTGTTGAGACTGTTAATAGTAATAATTGATTGATAATACCAAGTTGGTATATATCCTGTCGGTAAATAATTTTACAATTTAAATTTGTAGCCACTACGGAGCTATGATTTTTTTGTAGCAGTTTCCCTAGTAGACTCCGTTCTATTGATACACCCTGTATAATTTAGTAAAAAAGATTTCAAAGAAGATAGTTTTATTAAATTTTGTGTAATTTGCAAAATCTTGAAGTTGTAAATATTAAATAAATAAATAAAATAAATATAAAATAAATAAAAAAAATAAATATATAAAATATATATACAGGGTGGTTCTTAAGTAATTGTACAAAAAGAAACAGTAGATTCTACACTTTAAAATATTACGATTTAAGCAAAATTGCTTTAATAAAATGTTGATATTAAGAAAGATACAGGGTGTTAAAGTGCAAATTTAAAATTTTATTTATAACTTTCATGTTTGTAAACATTTATGCATAAAAATTTACAACTGGGTACTTTTAAATATAAGAAATTATAATTTAATGCACACTTTAATGTAGCTAATAGAGGGCGCCACATATTCCACATATGTGGCATAAATACAGATTTGTAACAAAAAATATTAAATATACATTATTTTAACAACAAAAAAGGTGTACCTGTTAATAATTAGATATAATAATAAATTAAGAAATAGCTAAACTAAATAGCATAACTTTTTGTCAAAGTAAGTGTTTGATATGTCCACCATTTTCTTTAATTCATTTGTCAATATATTCCATAAAAGATCGTCTCGTATTAAATATCTTCAATGGTTCTAAAAAAACTGCTGCAGTATTTATCTCTTCCCATAGTTGGTTGCAAATTTTTATGGGATTCTTAAAGACACGTTGTTTTAATACACTCCATACACCAAAATTTAGCGGATTAAATTCTGGGCTACGTGGTGGCTATTATGTATAATGGATAAATATATTCTTTTAGATACATATCCAAATCTTATGGTATATTATGGAACTACACCTTATTTGTCGCACAGGTTAAATAATGTATTAAACTGTGATCTATCTCATTCATTGGTTACTTATATATACACGAAATAACCTATTTATATGATTACGTTACAGCTTACGAGTAACTATAATTACATCTCGAACAAATGGACTATTCCGATTAACTAACGAACTAATATTATGATGAACTAAATTAACTGTGTGTTTATTATATTTGTAACAATATCGGTTATTAGACCAACGATGATGTTTCTGTAAAAATTAAGAGTCTTTAAGGTTTGATTTATAACAAAAGTATTATGAAACAAGACAAATATGTGTTATTTAATACCTGTGCTTTATTTTCTGATTGTTCTAATAAAAACGGGTAAACAATTTACGTAATGAATAATAAGTATTCTTTTGGGATTTTTTATAAATTACAACCAATCCATTGTTAAGAAAAGTTATATTTAAGTATATTCTCACTGCCTTCTCTCTAGAATGTGGTGGTGTACCATCTTACATAAACCACGTATTTCCGGTTTTCAGCATTTTACACTAAGGAAAAAGTAATACAACGCCAGTAGGTATAGAAACTTAAAAAGGGAAATTGTAAACATGATGACGGCCAACGTCTGAATACGGACACGGCACCTAAAGAAGAAGATGAAGAATATTTTCTCCAATAAGACATTTAGCAGCCATAACAAAAATTTTGTAATGTTACATTATCATCTTTGAGATGTTTTAATAAGAATAAACTATGAATTATGCTTATCTACAGGTATTCAGTGCTTTACCGCACAAATATCAAAACTAATACTTATTATGCAACTGACTTATAAAATGCGATTATCTCGAAAACGGTAAAAGTTTTAGGTTAATAACAAGTATACCTTTTCAATGTAAAAATAATGTATCTTTAATATTTTTTAACACAAAAAAAGCTAACTTAAAGAGCAGCAAAAAAGTTAAGCGCAAATCTATGCCACGCATGTGGCATATGTGGCGCCCTCTATCAGTTACGTTAAAGTATGTATAAAATTATAATTTATCCTACTTATAAGAATCCAATTGTAAAGTTTTGTCCAAAAATATTTACAAACGTAAAAGTTATATCGAAAAATAAAATTTTAATTTTCTAATTTAACCCTGTATCTTTCTTAATATCAACATTTTATTAAAGCAACATGGCTTAAATCGTAATATTTTAAAGTGCAGAATCTACGGTTTCTGTTTGTACAATTACTTAGGAAAGGGACCACCCTGTATATATATATATATATATATATATATATATATATATATATATATATATATATATATATATAAATATATATATATATATATATATATATATATATATATATATAAATATATATATATATATATATATATATATATATATATATATATTTATACAGGGTGGTCACTGAATACGGCAACATGGCATCGAATGGTGTAGGCATGTTGGAAAGTGCTTCTAAGTCAAAACCGTGTAAAAAGTGTCAAAAGAATATTTTAAATGGTGTAAAGTGTAGTATTTGTGAGAGCTGTTTCCATACTGGCTGTGCAAGAAATCATAGTGCAGTTATGTTTATTGCTGACGATGTAATTACATGTTGTACTCCGACACCGGTAACTACCGACCTAGACCAAGCATTTTACGATGCTATGGAAACCCAAGGAAGTAAGCTAGTTGACTCACAGGTATTTACATATATTCTTAAACAAAAAGATTTAATAATTATTGAATTAAGAGACAAAATAAATATTTTAAATTATCGTATTGCCGTATTAAAATGCGATAAAAATAAAAATGAGACAAAAACTGGAAATTTAAAACATGTACAAAAAAGTGGGGAATCCTCTAAAATTGTAATTAACAACAAAACTTATGCTGACAAGCTTAATACCCATACTGATAAAAATACGAAGCCAACTGAGCCTGTTGTCAGCTCTTTGTTAGAATCAGAAGTGTCAAGAAATGATGTTTCGTGTGCTATACTGAATGTTGTCACAAAAGAAAAATGTAATGAAATTATAAGTTTAAGTGAGGATACTTCACCTCGCAATAACAATGAATGGAAAGAAGTGAATGAAAAGAAAAACAAAGAAGGCAACTTATAGTAGGCAAAAATGAATCCATCAAAATAAACGGCAAGGAATTTAAAGGAGTTCCAAAAATGATAAATCTTCACGTATATCGGGTGGATCCACAGATGAACGCAAATGACTTACTAAATGTGCTACAACCACAATTTCCAGAAGTAACTGCGAGTCTCTTAGTTCGAAACATCCAGATATATATTCGTCATTTAAGGTAAGCATTTATGAGTCTAACTTCCAGAATGCTATGGACTCTGATATATGGCCCCATGGAGCATATGTCCAGCGTTTTTTATACCTAAAGAGAATGCACCTGAGAAATTCGACATAACCAACTACGTTGATGTAAGTACACAAAATAATAATAATCTTTTAGATTCTTTTGAAAATTTTAAAATCATAAGTGTTAACTCTGAATCGATAACTAATAAAAGTAACAGACTTGAGGTAATATTGAGCTCGGAGGATCCTGATGTTCTATGTGTATCTGAAACATGGTGTAGTGATCTAAATAAGGATTTATTTTGTTTTCAAAACTATAACCAAGTAGCGTCTTTTACAAGAAAAGATAAATGCCATGGAGGTGTTTCGATATACATAAAAGACTGTTTATCTTGTAAACCTTAAAACTTTTTAAATAATATGGCGGAAGAAATACATTTTGAATGTTGTTGTGTTAGTTTTAGCTTAAGAGATAGTATGTGTTGTCTTATTAATATTTACAGAGCCCCTTCTGGCGATATTGAGATATTTGTAAACAAACTTTACCCGTGTCTAAATTATTGTTTTAAGCATTTTAAAACCTTTATTTTATGCGGCGATTTTAATATAGATTATCTTAAAAGATTCTAAGGAAAAAGTTTTACTTACTGATTTTATACAAAGTTTTAATTGAAAGATTAGATTATTTTCTTACAAAGTGGTTACATCAATATGAAGAAACTACCAAAGACTTTATTTTGGGAGATCATTTTGGTTTGGAGTTTTTGTTATTAGATGCTAAACCAAAAAAAAAAATACAATTTAAAATAAGTCAAAACGTAACATTCAGAAATCTTTTTCAATCGAATTTATTTAATTTATAAAACAGATTGTTCACTGACAATTTTGAGCAGGTTTACGAATATCTCGATAATGCGAATTTGGCATTTGAAACATTTTTGAAGGTACTTACCTACCATATTGACATATCTTGTCCAATGACTACAAAAAGATTTTGCAATAAGTCTAAAAATAGTTGGGTAACAAATGATTCATTTCATTCATTTAAAATATAAAGAAAAAAAGAAGCAATATGTCGTACGTCGTACGTCGGTGTATCTCCCAAAAATTTTCGCACCCATCTGGACGTCGAAAGTAGCACACCTATCTGCATGATCTTATATAGATATTCATTTAGACCCAGCTTTTTTATGTTTTCTAGGAGGTTCTTCGGGATGACTCCAGTGGTAGAAAGAATAATAGGTATCGTCTGGGTACTTTCCATTCTACATTGTCTCCTTATTTGTATTTCCAGATCTCTGTACTTGGCGATCTTTTCGTTATACTTAACACGCAGATAATTGTTGTTAGGTATCGCCACATCGATTAGTGTTGTTTGTCTTGTTAGTTTATTAACTAGCACGAGATCTGGTCTATTATGTGCTACAGTTTGGTCTGTGAGCACAGTGCGATCGCAGTATAGCTTGTAGTTGTCATTCTCAAGCATACTCTCAGGAACGTATTGATAATATGGGAGATGGTTTGTTTGTAGAAGTCCCAGTTTAAAAACTATCTCTTGATGGAGGATCTTCTCTACTGAGTCATGCCGTTCCTTATATTCAGTTGCAGCAAATGCCTGGCAGCCCCCGGTAAGATGTTGGATAGTTTCTTGGGCTTGACATCCATATCGGCATTTGTCGTTTTGGACCTGAGGGTCTTTGACGATATATTTCAGGTAATTTTTGGTTGGTATAACCTGATCCTAACTGGCGAGTAATGAACCTTTTGTTTCAGGGAACATCTTTCCTGATGTGAGCCAATAGTTCGACGATACATTGTCGACATAGTCTTGACTCTCTTCATTCGGATATCGCCCGTACAGAGGTTTACCCATCCAGATGCGCATTTTTTCGTTCTTAATAAGATGGTTTATGAGCATTTCTTGTTCCCTCAGTTTGATCGGTGTTGTGTTATCTACTGCACAAATCGCGCGATGAAGAGTAGATGTCTCCGCCTGCACCTGAAAATAAGTTTGTTATCTGTAGTTATCATAGTAACCTGTTTTTCTAATTGCTCGCTTATATAAATAAGTACTCGTCCTCCTAAATACCGCGGTAATGTCGTTCTTTCTACTGCACTACGAGGATGGTGTTTTTGTGCCTTTGTGAGGTGTTTTCGTACTTTTCGCTGAAGGATTTCTATATCCGTTTTAGTCCACTTAATAATCCCAAATGAGTATCTAAGCGCGGAAAATGCGTAGGTGTTTAATACCTTAAACAAATTTTTACTATTTAGATGTGAGCGGAGTAGCTGTTTTTCTCTTCGTTTGAACTCTGATGTTAATTCGATTTTCATTTGTTTATGGTTAATTTTCCGAGCTTGCTTAACTCCTAGATATTTATACATGTTATTTTCGCCCATAGCCTCGATGTTTTGGCCATTTTGCATATCGAATCCTCCGGGCTGAACCTTTCCCTTGACTATATTTAGTACACGACATTTGTCTAACCCAAAGTGCATACTGATATCATTTGAAAACATACTGATACTGATATATACTGATATCAGTTTTTAGCATTGGATCTAAGTGATTTCGAGTGGAAGCCATTAGTTTCAAATGATCCATATACAACAGATGATTAAGCTTCGCTACTACAGCATTGTTGTTTTTAATGCTAAAACCTGAGTCAGTGGAGTTCAATAGCTGGGATAATGGGTTCATCGCTAGACAGAACCACAATGGACTCAGCGAGTCTCCTTGAAATAGGCCGGGGTTAATTGCGATATTTTCCGTTTCGATATTGCTTTTACCAGTTATTTGGAGGTGAATTTTAGTCTTCCAATATGTCATTATTTGTCTTGAAAAGGCCACTATATTATCATCGACTTTATATATTCTTAATATATCTACCAGAGAAGTTCTTTATATATTTTTAATATATCTACCAGTTCATGCGGAACTGAGTCAAAGGCTTTCTTATAGTCAATTAAGGCAGTTATTATTATTCAGATTTAGTCATACGGCTCACACTCTCTCTAAGGGGAAAATTCACTCATCCCAGATACCTACGGTATCAAAAGGATTGAGCTCTGGTGGGACTCTTTCCGTGTTATCGAGCCCTAGGTGACTTGGTTTGCTAGAGTATCTCCCAAAAATTTTCGTACACACCTGGACGTCGCGAGGAGTACAGCTTTCTGCATGGCCTTATAAATATATTATATTTATAAAGATGTTCATTTAGACCCAGCTGTTTTATGTTCGCTAGGAGGTTTTTGGGAATAACACCAGTAGTAGATAGAATAATAGGTACTGTATGGGTACTTTCCATTCTCCATTGTCTCCTGATTTGTATTTCTAGATCTCTATACTTGGCGATCTTTTCGTTGTATTTAACACGCAAATTATTGGTGTTAGGTATCGCCACATCAATAAGTGTTGTTTGCCTGGTAAGTTTATTAACCAGTATGAGATCCGGTCTATTATGCGCCACTGGTTGGTCTGTGAGCACAGTGCGGTCCCAGTGTAGCTTGTAGTTGTCATTTTCAAGCATTCTGTCAGGGACATATTGATAATAAGGAAAATGGTCGGTTTGGAGAAGTCCCAGTTTGTCAGCTAGTTCTTGGTGGATAATCCTTCCTACTAAGTTATGGCGTTCTTTATAATCAGTTCCGACAAACACCTGGCAGCCCCCGGTAAGATATTGGATGGTTTCTTGGGCTTGGCATCCATATCGGCATTTGTCATTTTGGACTTGAGGATCTTTAACAATATATTTCAGGTGATTTTTAGTAAGTATAACCTGATCCTAAATGGCAAGTAGGAAACCCTCAGTCTCGGGAAACATCTGTCCTGATGTCAACCAGTAGTTCGACGCTGTATTGTCGACATATGCTTGGCTGATCTCATTGAGAAGTCGCTCATGCAGAGGTTTACTTATCCAGGTGCGCATTTTTTCTTGCTTAGTCAGATGGTTTATGCGGATTTGTTGTTCCCTCAGTTTTAGCGGCGTTGTATCATCTACTGCGCAAATTGCTAGATGTCTCAGCCTGCACCTGAAAATAAGTTCTTAAATTAGCAACCTCTTTATCCAATTGCTCACCTATGTCCATAAGTCCTCTTCCCCCTTGATAACGCGGTAATGTTGTTCTCTCCACTGCACTGCGTGGATGGTGTTTTTGCGCCTTTATGAGAAGTGTTCATACTTTCCGCTGAAGACTCTCTATATCCGTTTTTGACCACTTTATAATACCAAGTGAGTAGCTCAGCGCGGAACAGGCGTATGTATTTAATGCCTTAAACAAATTTTTACTATTAAAATATGACCGATTTAGTTGCCTTACTCTTCGTACTAACTCGGAAGTTAGTTCGGTTTTTATTAGCTTATGGTCAATTTTTCGCGCTTGCTGTACTCCGAGATATTTGTACATATCATTTTCACCCATTGCCTCGATGTTTTGGCCATCTTGCATATCGAAACCTCCGGGCTGAACCTTTCCTCTGACTATATTTAGTATACGGCACTTGTCTAGTCCAAAATGCATACTAATATCATTTGAGGAAGTTTCTACAGTTTTTAGCATCTGATCTAAGTAGTTTCGAGTGGAAGCCATTAATTTTAAATCATCCATATACAACAGATGATTAAGCTTCTCCACAACAGTGTTGTTATTTTTTATGCTAAATCCTGAATCAGTGGAGTTCAGCAGCTGAGATAGTGGGTTCATCGCTAGGCAGAACCAAAGTGGACTTAACGAGTCTCCCTGGAAAAGACCCCGGTTAATAGGGATATCTTCAGTTTCGATATTAATTTCACCCGGTATTTGAAGGTGAATTTTAATCTTCCACTCTGCCATTATATGCTTCAAAAAGGTCACGAGATTATCATCGACTTTATATATTTTCAATATATCTACAAGCTATTCATGCGGCACTGAATCAAAAGCCTTCTTGTAGTCAATGAAGGCAGTAAAAAGGTTTTTTTTTTTGGTGTATGCATTGTTAGAAATGACTAAGTCGATAATAAGTTGTTCTTTGCAGCCCATGGAGCCCTTAGCGCATCCTTTCTGTTTAGGCTCTATGATATTATTCAGAGCACAGTGTTGGTAGATACGCCGGGCCACACAGGATGTGACTAATTTGTACAAAGTTGGAAGACAAGTAATTGGGCGGTAATTGGCTGGATCTTGGGTGTTATTTTGATTATTCGGTATTAGATAAGTGGTTCCCTGAGTAAGAAATGATGTTATTTCTGTGAATTAGAAATAATATTATTAATCAATACTGTTAAAAGATCATGAACACTCCAAAACTTCTTTAGCCAGAAGATTTGAACTCCGTCTGGTCCAGGAGATTTCCAGTTATGAAGCTGTTTGATAATGTTCGAGACTTCTTCAGTGGTGAAAGGCTCATAAGGAATATTCCTGTAGTGTTGACAGTTGTTCGTCGTGTCTTCAATCCATCCAGCATTTTTGTTATGAGTAGCTGGCGTCGAAAGTTGGTTTCCCCAAAACTTATGAATTTCTTCTTGGCTTGGGTAGAATTTATTTACATTTTCTACGGTGAAATTCAGTTTTTTATAGAAAGCCTTCTCTGCTTTTTTAAAAAGTATATTGTCGCGTTTACGGTTGTTACTAACTTTATATCTCCTTACGCGACCTGAATAAACGGAGAGTTTTTGTTTTAATGTGTCTAGGCAGTGTTGAGCTGTATTGTTGTCTGGATCATGTTGTGAGTGTCTTGGAGTATTCAGAATTATTTCTTCAGTTCTTTTAATTACTTTTCGACTTCTTGCTCTTCGGATGTATTCTGTAATCTATCCAATATCCCTGCGCAATAATTCAATTTTACTCAGCAGTCTTTTTTCCCAGGGTGCAATTCTGTTTTCAGTCCTTCCGATATTAGTTCCCCGTCGTGTTCTGATCTTAATGCCCATAACATTAGCAATTGCTGTTGCTGCACAATAAATCAGCATATGCAAATATTCTAATGTATGGGCTTCCACGATATAATTGGGTAGGACTTCAGTGTTCATAATTTGTAACAGCGCACCTAGTTTCTTACAAGAGTTTATTTTTGGTAGCGGTGGTCTGCTAAGTGGGTTTGTACCATTAAACTCTTGTACGGCACGTGTCATTTCTCTTACCAGGCTATCGTGCAACTCGTTGTTGTCCTGCTGCGTATTAACAGGTTGAGTTTCTTGTATGGTGGGATCAGGAATCTGCTCATTAGGGATTTGATTATGGACTTGATCCACAACTAGCTCTTGGTTATGAATCTCCCGTTCGACTTCGCTTCTGATGGTATCGCGTCTAGCCTCTGGGATAAGATTGTTTCTTAGAATTACCCGGTATTGATCTGCTATTCGCTGTTCAGATACTTGAATCTCTGGGTACTCCCTGCAAAATTCGGCATACAGTTGTTGTCGATAGCCGATCGTTTTTAGACCGAGGTTCGTCACCTTGTAATAGAAACGCAAAATGTTTTCATTAATAGACACAGTCCATTTCATGCGCTGCCTCGGTCGTCCCGCTTGAGTGAGCGCCGGCTAATGTTCCAGCGCAGCACCTTCAGCTAGTGGAGCTCGTGTTGTTGTTTGGCTCATTTGTGGTTCTCCTTGTTGTTGGGCTGTAGCTGATTGTATGACAGGGGCCCGCCTCCTCAACACCCTGCCACTGACGTCCCCCATGCTGTCTCGTCCAGCGCCGGCTCCACACGTGCCCTGGCGATCCCCAGGCAGCGACCCTAAACATAAATTATAAAACTCCATTTTCATGGGTGTGCATTTTATACCTACTGCCGTCGTATTTTTTACTATTATTATATATATATATATATATATATATATATATACGAGTATTTAAATACTTTTTTCTTTTTGGGTGTGGTAGTCAATAAAAAATAGAGCTTTGCTAAGGCGTACTATTTATTCTGAATCCAAGCTTTCGGTGGTTTTTTGCCACCTTTATCAAGGTCTACAAAGAAAATTACTATGTTGTAACAATTTGAATGATGCAATAAAAAAGCTATAAAAAACTTACCCGAATGTAAGATTCGTGGCATAAACAACAACGTTAAATAACATGATATGTACTGTAATTACAACTACCTTAAAAATGTTACTGTTTAAAAGACACTTAGACAATTAATACATACCTACGTTAAAAATTTTAAAAAACAAAATAAACATAATAATGAATTTAACGTATGTATTAATTGTCTAAGTGTCTTTTAAACAGTAACATTTTTAAGGTAGTTGTAATTGCAGTACATATTATGTTATTTAACGTTGTTGTTTATGCCACGAATCTTACATTCGGGTAAGTTTTTTATAGCTTTTTTATTGCATCATTCAAATTGTTACAACATAGTAATTTTCTTTGTAGACCTTGATAAAGGTGGCAAAAAACCACCGAAAGCTTGGATTCAGAATAAATAGTACGCCTTAGCAAAGCTCTATTTTTTATTGACTACCACAACCAAAAAGAAAAAAGTATTTACATATTTTTTCCAAACTAGTTAAAAAATTTTGAACTACTTTTTCTTACTTTTATATATATATATATATATATATATATATATATATATATATATTGTTGTACTTTTGAATGTATATATGTATATGTGTATGTATATATTTTGAATATATATATATATATATATATATATATATATATATATATATATATATATATATATATATATATATATATATATATATTGTTGTACTTTTGAATGTCCATAAGCAATAAAAAACCGATATACAAATTTTATTACTTAAATAAAAATTAAAATTATTGATATTTCATAAAGACACGGGCATATAAATTTTCAAACATCCTGTATAAGACAAAATATGTATTTTAATTTGTTCGAAGAATTGTTCATTAGGCCTCAGAGACAAGACTTTCAAATATTATCGATAAGAAATTTAAATAAGTCGGTTATTGTGGAGTGGATTTACCCGAAATAAAAGTGTATATAGAAAGTGTTGGAACAATAGACCGGGATTTGCGGTGGTTTTTCTCCCCGAAAGATTATATCGGTAAAAGTTTATTAACAAAAGACATTGAATTGAGAAACAGGTATCGTTTGTAGCTATTAGTAAGAAATATTTGTAAAGCAGATAGATTTAGTTAGAATAATTAAAGAAGGTTGTTTTCTGGAATTACCCGAATGACGTTTTATAGAGAGAGTTGGTTGGTAACGATATACGTCACAGAGGTGGATGATTTTTATTGGTCAATTTTTGAATGCAAGGAGGTTGGTTTTGGCTATGAGATAGGAGAGAGAAAAAAAAGTTAGTTAGTCAGTTTTCGTCGTCCAAGAAGGAAGGAGCTTTGTGATTTGTGTTTGTTTGAAGTCCCGAAGACGTAATTTACCGGATGTGTTTATTTGCTGTGTAAAAGCTGACCAGTGTGAGGAACGGGGTACAGAGAGATAGAAAACCAAAGGGTATAAGAATATTAATAGCAGACGAAGCCGGAAACATTTGGAGTTATAAACAGGCGCGGAGATTGGCTCAAAAGGAGGCTGCAGAGACTAACACGAGTTGTTGGGTTGCAGATACAAGGACAGATAGGAGAAAGGTGTACGTCATCTGGACCACAATAGGAGCAGAAGCAGAGAAAGGATTTTTTTGTTGTGGCGTGGCCATAGAATTGCAACGGCAGAGAAGGAAAGGTCAGTCAATTTTCATTAGAGCCGGAGTGTGATTTTCATTTATTAATTAAATAAATTGAATAAATAATAGAGACAGTTAATTTTGCGATCACTTAAAAAAAAGGAATTATAAAAAGAGCTTAGTTATAACACATATTAAAAATCAATGTAAAATAACATTTGGGTCCATGATAGAAAACAACTTCTCATATATTTAAAGTTAGTATATTGCAAATATTACAGGATTGATTGTTATATAAAATTTCATTAAAATAAAGGACATCTCACATATAGTTCAGTTGAAATTCTATGTATTTTATCCAGGTCATATTACCTATCCCGATTAGGAAGCCAATTGGAAAATATTTTGAATCCACGATCAAAGGTAAATAGTACAATTTAAATAGCCTGAGTTTGTAATTAATTAATGCTGATTTATTGTGATTAATTGGAGATTAGATCATTTAATAAATATAGACAGGATTTTTCCTAAATAAGCAATATAATACAATTTAAATAGCATAACAATATATATATATATATATATATATATATATATATATATATATATATATATATATATATATATATATATATATATATATATACCGCTCACCAATACTATGGTATATACACTTAACTTTGCAGACGATCAAGTAATAATGGCTCAAGATTATGACGATTTAAACTATATGGCTCGAAAATTAATTAAAGAGTATGATATATGGGGTCTAGAAGTAAATAAAAAGAAAACCGAATACCCGTGCATTGGAGCAGAACAAAAATATCTCATATTAGACGATAACACTACAATAAAGCACTGCTGTGACTACAAATACCTAGGTATCACTATTTCACAAAATGGAACATTAGTCAAAGCCATAAGAGAGAGAAATACCTCAGGGAGAAAAGCCATCACAATGTTAAACACCATTTTATGGGACCAATCCATCAGCAAAGAAAATAAAAAGAGGATATATGAGACTATAGTAAAAAGTATCACTTTATACAGCTGTGAGGTATGGCCACTGAAAGAAAGAACACTGTCAACGCTGAAAGCGACGGAAATGGATTTTTGGAGAAGAGCCGCAGAAAGATCTAGAAGAGAAAGGATTACCAACGAACGCATTAGAGAAATAATGGGAATCAAACGAACAATCACAGATGACCTAACAACAAAACAACTTATCTGGTTCGGACACATACAAAGAATGGACGAACAACGAATGACAAAAGAAATACTAAAGTGGCAACCAGAAGGAAAGAGAAAACGAGGTAGACCGAGAAAAAGTTGGAGCGAAGGAATAAATAAAGAACTGAGAGAGAGGGCCATAGAAGAAGATCTATGGAACAACCGGTCTAAGTGGTGATTGGAAGTCGGAAAACGGCGGAGAACGTTATAAACCGACAAGTAGTAGTAGTAGTAAATCGTTTGTAATATGAAAGTTTAAATTCAGCGTTTTTAGGCATATTTAACATTTTGACAACAAATGCCTCAAATGGCGTTTTAGGTAGAAGCCAGGGACTAAAAGATTTTGGGGTCGCATAATTTAGATTCTTAGCAAAATGCAGCTTGTTCGTATAAGTTTTAGAAGTTTCGTCGCATTTTCGTCTCTGATGACTGAAGTAGGAAGTGAAATATAATCATGAAAAAACTTAACAAGGAGATAGCCTCGGAGTATGAGCTTATCACAGGTAGAGTGCTACAAAAGTCTTCATAAAAGTTCTTTAAATATTAGTAATAACATAATAAATAATGATATAATATATATTTAATCCTGTCTTCAAACTTGAATACTCTTCAAAGATCTGGAAAGTACCACAAATAATAATGATTCTTAAACCAGGAGAAAAATTAGAAAAGGTTACCTCCTATCGACAGATTAGTCTGCTTCCAATCATCTCCAAAGTATAAAAAAAAGATTCATAAAAAAGCTGAAATCTATAGAAGAAATTATGCATTTAATTTCTGACTATCAATTTGTGTCTCGAAATAAGCATGATGCCCTAGAGCAAGTACATAGAATCATTAACAAGATTCACAATGACTTCCAACAAAAACGATACTGTTCTGCTGCTTTCATTGATATATTACAAGCGTTAGACAAGGTCTGGCAAACTGAACTCTGCTACAAAATTAAGAACCTATTCCCATACCCTAATTTTCCGCTACTAAAATCCTACCCAACCAATAGACGCTTTTTTTTCAGACAAAATAATGACTATTTCCCTTGAATTCCATCAAGTCAGGAGTACCACAAGGCAGCGTACTTGGACCCTTTATGTATCTGCTGCATACCAGTGATCTCCCTACTACTCCAAATGTTACAATAGCCACATTTCAGGTAGTACAGCTGATCTATCCTTACATGAAAACACAAAAGTAGCATCAAGGCAACTACAAACCTGTAAATAGACTTGTCCATAAGTACAAATAAACAACAACAATTTACAAGCCGAAGATGTAAAATACTTGGGAGTCCACCTAGACAGGAAACTAAACTAGCATGACGTAAACATATATTTACAAAACGCAAGCAGTTAGGTTTAAAGCTAAGTCGTCTTTACTGTTTCATCGACAGAAACTTTAAGTTTTCTCTAGACAATAAACTAATGGTTTGCAAAGCCGTTTTATAACGAGTTTGGACCTACGGCGTCCAGCTCTAGGAAACTGCCTTTAACAGCAATATAAATATAATACAAAGTCCAAAATAAGATTCAACCCCATCCCGTCCCGTCCCCATCCCGTTAACCCCATCAGTAAGGGAAGTAATAAGGTAAATTTAGTGTAACAAATCGCGAGTGTCTGTGCATCCTATTTGGTTAGCCAAACGGTTATTAAAGGACCAGCAAGAAGAAAGAAAAGTGAAAAAGTTAAAACCAACAGAATAATATTATTATATGGTTAATAGGTTTAAGTAATTAGATATAATGTAAACTGTTACGTTCCAAATTTAAAGTAGAAAGTCCCACCTCTATTTTATCAAAATTTAAATAATTCAGGACGTGTAAGAGCGGTTGCCTATAATATATTATAAGCAAGGTGGCGAAAATAAAATTAGTAATTTTCAAATAGGGGTAATGTCTGGCAAATTGTGCTGAAGTTAAGGGAACACGTCCTCTTTTTTGTGAAGAAACTAATTTAGATCGTTCTTTCTAGAGTTATCTTGGAAGAATTGGGATCATAAAATTGAAATTTTTGAATCTCGGTACTATTCGGTGACCTCCGTGTGTCAAGTTGTCAAGTGTTCGGAAAGACGACGGAAAGAAAGTGATTCCAGGTTTGAGAGTGTTACTGAAAGGTTGGGCTAGATTAAAAACGGCATTTTTGTTTTTTTGCTTTTGCTGCTGTTCCATGTGGGATCTGGACTAGTCCGAACCGTGTGGATATTCAAGGGGATTTGCTGCCTTCGTGGAAGGGTTTTTTTTGGAATATCCACAATTTCGCTAAAAAAAGCGGATCTACAGTACACGTGAATACCGGGAGTCGTATTTAGATCAAGAAATTAGCCTTAATCACGAGTCCAAATAGCCGGCTACGCTTCGGTCCAATTTGGGATATTTCAAACCCCTAATCTGGCTAAGAAGGGTGAGTGTTAGAACATTTCGTTTTTAATTAATTAAAAAGTTGTAGTTATTTTTTTATCCCATCTCTAAAAAGCTATTCACATTTTTATCAGTTTTCATACATTCAAGTTCGGAGACAAGTTTTTTTTTGCATTGCTCCATTATCGCCAAAAGGCAGATAAACAAAGTGTTAAAATCAATATATTTATTTCCAAATAATTATTTTAGACACAGATGGTAATTAATGTTTTCTTGCTTCAGGGTTGGTTGGTTGGTTTGTTTGTTTTTTTCTGCTTCTTCTTCTTCGTATTTTTCCATCTGGCTGTAATTTTCAACTTTTCAACATTGTCACACAAGTCTATGTACATCGGCAATCGTATGGGATTTTGGATTGAAGACACGCTGAACTATAACTGGAATTCCACGCGGTGAAGTATATGAATATTCGAGGTATGGATCGATAATTAATTTTCAACGGAAGATTTAAGCACCGTCTAATTTGGTTTGCGGAATACAATAGTTTTTTTTTAAAGATTATTTGCTGTTAGTTTTTATTTTCATATTTACAAATACTTTACAGATTTTTTTTAAAGATAATTTGCGGTTTATTTTATTAATTCAATATTTACACATACCTATTTTAATTTTGTAAACTGCGTCTAAGGGGGGGTTATATATTTGAGATTTATTTTTTTTATATTATTTTCTGCGCACGCACTTGAGCTCACGTGGTGTCCTATTTGCGTTAATTATTTTTTTTTGGTTGGTATTGAACCGCACACCCCTTAGCGTCCGGTACTTTTGATACGTCTTACCTTTCATTTTGTTCTGTTAAGTAGAAATAACTTATGAATTTTTGTTAGGCAAGCAGAAGCCGCATTTTTATATTATTTTTTTATTAAGCCTATGGTAAAGTTAAATAATATTGTAATATGTAATATGTATGTATTTATTTTCAACTATCTTGGGAATCTATTTATTAAAATTGACTAAATTCTAATCTGACAATTTCATTTATTTTTTTATTTATTCAGGTTGTATACTGTTACTTAGTATTTTAGTAGTAAACCTATTGGTAAGTTGGTGGTTTATTGAATAGCAACGTAGGGAAGGCTGTGGGCCAATTTACCTGGCGCCCCTGATATAACTTCGGATTTTTTTGTTTTGTGGACCGCACGACCATCTCCACTGTTTTGTCTAGCCGCGAGCCATTCCCAGACTGTCACCGTATAGTACTTTTCTTTCCGGGTGTACGTCTGATTTATATTTGGTACAATTTGTAATTTTTTTATATAGATTCGGTTTTGTACGCCACATATTTTGGCGCCCAACGTGGGGCCCTTAATTAATTAACCTTTTTTTTGTCAACCCCTTGTGTAGATTCCTTTTAATTAGTTAACCTAACGTGTTTGGGCTTTAATTGACTAACTTTGATTTATTTACTTTACCACTGGTTTTGCACTTAGTAGTAGTCTTAGAACTTCGTGTTTAGTGGAAGTGTATGCCAAGAAGTGCTTACTAGTTTTTTTTTTGTGTGACGTGAAGTTGGAAGAAGCCAAAAATGGAACTTAAAAGAAGATACTTTGAAGTGGTGTTGTGGAACTTAGAAGAATTATGGATATATTAGGACTTTGAAATATTTCTATTTCAGTTGGAGTTCAAATTTATTTGTTTGGGAAGTTGGACTTCGAAATTCTACATTGTGGTTTAACTTACTTATGTTAGGGAATGTAAAATCTTTTTTTGAGATTATGTTGTGACTTGAAATTTGTTCTGAAACAATGAAATTTTGAAAATCTTTTGTGAAATTTTATAGATTGAATAAAGCGACTATTACTTTTATTTTGCTTTTGGTTTGCTCCCATTAATAAAGTAAACTGTACCTGTGTGTTAATATTTTTACTTATATCTTGATTTTGTTTGAATATTTGCTCCTTTCGGTTGATACATTTTTTTTTAAATTTTGAACTTTGGCAAGATGGTGCGAAAACTTGTACCCAACTACTTAAGGAAAGAGGAACTGGAATATGAACTCAAAATTCGTGGAGTGTCTACTGGCACTGTTGAGTCTATGAGGTCTAGTCTGTCTGATGCACTTAGTCGTGAGGCAGCAAATGAAAGCTTTAGATATCCTGAGCACCCATTCACCTTTTCACAGGATAAAACTGCAATCGAGACTAAACTTGCGGAGCTGAATACGGCTGTTGGAAAGTTTGCCGGAACTCCTACTTGTGCTGAGTCCTTGAGATTGCGGACACAGATTAACCATGTCTTGGGGAGAATTGATCTTATGGTATTGCCAACAGGTGATGATGCAGACGCAGCCCAGGTTGTTAAGTCAGACTTTCTTGCTGAGATTTTGAAGTTGTCACAGGATTTACATGATAAGCAGCATCCAATCGGATCTGGTTCGGTACCAGTAGCGCTCGATGTGATTTCGGTTTTAAATCAGTCTTTTCAGGCAGGGGTAGGACAAGTTCATGCTTCTTCTCCTGGAGCGATGTCACAAGCTGGTAATAATGTTTTTTCAGGGTCTGTCTCTAGTTTTTCTTCTGGGATGATACTTCCTCATAAATGGGGAATAGAAAAGTTTTCAGGTTCTGCTAGGGGTATGTCTATTTCTGCATTTTTTGAGATGGTGAATGAATTGAGTCTCGCTCGTCATGTACCAGATAGTATACTTTTGGAATCAGGTATAGATTTATTTTCGGATAAAGCCTATCAGTTTTATAAAGATGTTCGTCTACGTGTAGGGAGTTGGGCTGAATTAGTTGAAGAGTTTCGTAGGGAGTACCTGTCAGCTCACCATGGGGAAGCGCTTTTTGAAGAGCTTCGGAGGAGAACTCAGCATTCGTCTGAGACTATTGGAGTTTACTTGGCAATAATGAATAGTTACTTTAATCGCTTGCGTTGTCATGTTCCAGAGGAAGTTAAATTGTCTATAGTTATTAGGAATTTGCATCCGTTCTATCAAGATAGATTACGTGATCCTTTGCCAGCTACCTTGGAGGAACTTCGTGTTCTATGTCGCAGTATGGAGGAAAGACGTGATTGTATTAGGAACTATGTTGAACCGAATAGTAGGAAAATGAATACTTTGGAAAAGGACCTAGCTTATATCAGTGTGGATGCTGAAAGTTGTAGTAGTGTTAGTGAGGGTCCTGTTGTTTCATCCGAATCGGAGTCCGCTAGAGGAAAGTTTAGGACTTTAATCTGTTATCGTTGTAATCAGTCAGGCCATAAGGCAGTAGGGTGTCTAATGAAGAAGGAGGCTGTTCACTGTTTTAAGTGTAAGAAAGAAGGGTTTACAGTCAGAACTTGTCCTTCGTGTAATTCGGGAAACGGAAGGAAGCGCACCTAACTGGTCGAAGAGGTGTTGCCGACGTTGACTCGACCAACCTACGTCCTATTTTAGACTTTATTTTACATCATTCCGAAGGAGATGAACGTCCATATTTGAAAGTTAAAGTCTTAGGAAAGGAAATTTTGGGATTATTGGATTCTGGTGCTTCAAAGACCATTGTAGGAAGAACTGGTTGGAAATTTTTACAAAACTTGGGTTTAGAGTTGGATACTTCGAAGAAGACCGTTTGTAGAGTGGCGAATGGTCAGATGTGTGAATCGTTGGGGGAATGT
Organism: Diabrotica undecimpunctata; assembly: GCF_040954645.1. Lineage (NCBI taxonomy): Eukaryota > Metazoa > Arthropoda > Insecta > Coleoptera > Chrysomelidae > Diabrotica > Diabrotica undecimpunctata. Next base: position 101,870,093 of record NC_092803.1, read on the forward strand.
TTAGTACCTTTCATGGTTAGGGATCGCTTGCGTGTCTTGCCAGTATTAGTTATTTTGGACGTACCGCACATTCTGATTTTAGGATCTGATTTTTGGCGTGTTATGGGTATCGTTCCAGATTTGAGGCATAACGAATGGTATTTTTCGGACGCTCCAGCAATGGTAGGTTCAGTGGATCATCTCCGAGGTCAAACTATTTTGACCGATGCAGAGAAGTCGCAATTGGAGGAAGTTATTAATAGAAGTCGTGAACTAATGGGCACTTCTCTTGGTTGTACTGATGTCACTGAGCATGTGATTGTTTGTAAATCTGCACCCATAAAACAACGTTACTATCCTGTATCCCCAGTAATCCAAAGCCATATTGATAAAGAGCTAGAAGATATGTTGGCGAAAGGAGTAGTGGAGCGATCGAATAGTGCTTGGTCGTCCCCGATTCTCTTGGTGAAGAAAAAGGTTCCAGAAGGTGAAGAACCAAAATGGAGGTTCTGCGTAGACTATCGAAAGCTTAATGCCGTAACAGAGAGGGATGGCTACCCATTACCGTACATCTCTAATATTTTAAATAAATTAAAGAACGCGCATTATCTTTCCACCATAGACATTAAGTCGGCGTATTGGCAGGTACCTGTTGCTAAGGCTTCCAGGCCTTATACTGCTTTTACGGTTCCTGGTCGAGGTCTTTTTCAGTTTTGCAGAATGCCTTTTGGATTACATAATGCCCCGGCTACATGGCAGAGGTTGATAGATCGTGTCCTCGGTCCGGAGTTGGAACCCTATGTTTTTACTTACTTGGATGACGTGGTCATCGTGACAAAGTCTATTGAAGAACATGTAAGGATCTTAGAGGAAGTCTTTAGACGCTTGAGAGAAGCTAAGTTAACCGTTAGCTGGGATAAATGTCAATTTTGTAGACCGGAACTAAAGTATTTGGGTCATGTGGTTGATAGGAATGGACTACATGTTGATGGTGATAAGGTCAAGGCTATGCTACGTATCCCAACACCCACATCCGTCAAGGAAGTTCGTAGCATCATAGGCACATTTTCCTGGTATCGAAGATTTATTCCTTCCTTTGCGACACTACTAGCTCCAATTACAGCGATATTGAAGAAAGGAAGAAAATTCAATTGGACCCCGAGTTGTGAAGAATCTTTTCAGAAAATAAAAGAATGTCTAGTTTCTGCTCCGATACTTAATTGTCCTGACTACAATTTGCCTTTTGTTGTCCAATGTGATGCCTCAGGATATGGAGTGGGCGCCGTGTTATTGCAGCCAGGCCCGGATGGTGACGAAGTAATTAGTTTCCTGAGCAGATCACTAACGCGTCAAGAAAGGAATTTTTCCACGACGGAACGGGAATGTTTAGCTGTGTTATGGGCAGTCGAAAAACTGCGTCCTTATTTGGAGGGTGTTCCGTTTACGGTCGTGACTGATCACGCATCCCTCGTATGGCTTCAAAATTTGAAGGATCCTACTGGAAGATTAGCTCGATGGGCGGTAAGATTGCAACAATATGACTTTAAGATTGTGCATCGGAAAGGAAAAGAACATGTTGTCCCCGATTTGTTATCTCGGTCAGTTCCCGTGCTTGATATGGTTGAAGAGGTTGTACCGCTTCCTAGTGGTGATAGTTGGTATGATAAACTTTGTAGAAAAATCGAGTCTAATCCCTTGAAGTATCCTCAGTGGAGAATGTCTGGTGGCAAACTTTATAAATACATCCGTCCCAGTTATGGATTTTTGGTCGAGGAAGCGGACAATTGGAAGGAAGTCGTTCCTAAGGGTCAACGATTGGAAGTGCTGAAGTTGTGTCATGATAGTCCTTTAGCAGGTCATATGGGGATCCTGAAAACTTATAAGCGTATTAACGAGAAGTATTTTTGGCCGAAACTGCGGAGTGATGTGTCTCGTTACGTTGGACGTTGCTCACTGTGTGCCATGCATAAGGTGGAACAAGGTAAGCCCAAAGGCTTTATGACTCCTCAACCTAAAGCTACTCAACCATGGGAGATAGTAGCAACCGATCTTATGGGACCTTTCCCAAGATCAACTCAAGGCTATAAGTTTATCTTAGTGGTAATGGATGTGTTTAGTAAATTTTCTTTGGTATTTCCGTTGCGATCCTCAAAAGCCGTGCATGTCGTTAAGAAAATAGAAGAAGAAGTTTTCCTCGTATTTGGAGTTCCACGTCTGTTACTATGTGATAATGGTGTCCAGTATACTTCGGGTATTTTCAAGAAAATGATGGAAACCTATGGTGTCTCAGTTCGTTATAATGCGTTGTATCATCCACAGTGCAATCCATCTGAACGCTATAACCGAACCCTTAAAACAATGATGGCAACTTATATAGCTGACAACCATAAGAAGTGGGATGAAAATTTGGCCAAACTAGCATGTGCTACGCGCACTGCATACCACGAGTCGACTGGTCAAGATCCCTACTTCATAAATTTCGGTCGGAAGATGGTAGTGGATGGACGAGATTTTTCCCGAAAGGACAAACTCGGAGACCCGGAGGACGAAGTAGCTAAAATGGGATATAATCGATCGCGTGGACTCCAGGAATTATTTGTTGATGTTAGAAAACGTTTAGATAAAGCTTCGGCTAAGTGTGAGAAGACCTATAATCTACGGAGACGTCCAGAGGAATTTCAGCCCCATCAGTCAGTATGGCGGAGAAATTTTGTGTTGTCAGATGCCGCTAAATATTTCACGAAAAAGTTAGCTCCTAGATGGATAGGACCCTACTTCGTGAAGAAGAAAGTTTCCCCCTGGACATATAGTTTAGAGGATGAAAATGGCAAGGATCAAGGTATTTGGAATATTAAGGATTTAAGGATTAGTAACCCGACTGGTGATCCCGATAGGATTTAGGTCGGAGTAGAACGGACTAGCAAAGTTTTGTCTAGTCTAAGTAAATTCTTCTGAAATTGGTTGTATTTATTTTTTTTTGTTGTGTCCGTGAAGGATGACTGAGTGTTGGCTATGATCGGTTCTTAGGATGTATTTGGATGGTCAACCGATTCGTTTTTTTTTTGTGTTAGGTAGCCAATACGAAGTCGTAGGGTTGCGGTAGCCTTAATTTCTTTTGATTTATGGAATTGAATGTCACTTAGGTTTGGTCAGAAATATGTTGTCTTCGATGATATGGCGTTGGGATTTGTTTTGATGTTAGTAAGCCATTCTATTTAATTGGGATTTTTTCGAAGCCACATAATTATGTTTTGGTGAATCTTGTTGGATAATAGCTTAGTTTTGGATGATTCACTAAATTTCGTTGTATACGGATTTAAATTCTGAAAGACCTATCTCATTTTTATTTTAATGAACAATTGGAATTACACTACTGTTTCGGTAGATGTTTCTCGCAGTATCAGTAAGAGTCGAGTGGTGGAGAGTTTCTTATGGACTCATGTTATGCGAGGTATAGTGAAGTACTAGCGATGCCCCAGAGCTGGGAGGTCGCGAATAAGGGCAACATCCAGTAACCGACCAAATCAGTGTTGTCAGATTGACGTTGGAATTTGAAACTATTCTACTTGATCTCATACGATGAGAGATGACTGTTGTGTGGAAGTGGAGTAAGTGTTGTAAGTAAGTTGTTGCTTTGTGCGTGTGGTTTGAGGTTGGTATGTCTTTCGTTGTCCAAGTACTTGCGCATGGTGAAGACGGTGTGGATGATGATTGTGTGGATTGTGTGGACTTCGCTCAGAGTTTAGGTAGTGTGTCGCTAGCGCGAGGGAAAATTTTCTTCGTCTAGTTTTTCCTCGTAAATTTTCCTCTGGGAAAGGGAGGTGTTGTTACGTTCCAAATTTAAAGTAGAAAGTCCCACCTCTATTTTATCAAAATTTAAATAATTCAGGACGTGTAAGAGCGGTTGCCTATAATATATTATAAGCAAGGTGGCGAAAATAAAATTAGTAATTTTCAAATAGGGGTAATGTCTGGCAAATTGTGCTGAAGTTAAGGGAACACGTCCTCTTTTTTGTGAAGAAACTAATTTAGATCGTTCTTTCTAGAGTTATCTTGGAAGAATTGGGATCATAAAATTGAAATTTTTGAATCTCGGTACTATTCGGTGACCTCCGTGTGTCAAGTTGTCAAGTGTTCGGAAAGACGACGGAAAGAAAGTGATTCCAGGTTTGAGAGTGTTACTGAAAGGTTGGGCTAGATTAAAAACGGCATTTTTGTTTTTTTGCTTTTGCTGCTGTTCCATGTGGGATCTGGACTAGTCCGAACCGTGTGGATATTCAAGGGGATTTGCTGCCTTCGTGGAAGGGTTTTTTTTGGAATATCCACAATTTCGCTAAAAAAAGCGGATCTACAGTACACGTGAATACCGGGAGTCGTATTTAGATCAAGAAATTAGCCTTAATCACGAGTCCAAATAGCCGGCTACGCTTCGGTCCAATTTGGGATATTTCAAACCCCTAATCTGGCTAAGAAGGGTGAGTGTTAGAACATTTCGTTTTTAATTAATTAAAAAGTTGTAGTTATTTTTTTATCCCATCTCTAAAAAGCTATTCACATTTTTATCAGTTTTCATACATTCAAGTTCGGAGACAAGTTTTTTTTTGTATTGCTCCATTATCGCCAAAAGGCAGATAAACAAAGTGTTAAAATCAATATATTTATTTCCAAATAATTATTTTAGACACAGATGGTAATTAATGTTTTCTTGCTTCAGGGTTGGTTGGTTGGTTTGTTTGTTTTTTTCTGCTTCTTCTTCTTCGTATTTTTCCATCTGGCTGTAATTTTCAACTTTTCAACATTGTCACACAAGTCTATGTACATCGGCAATCGTATGGGATTTTGGATTGAAGACACGCTGAACTATAACTGGAATTCCACGCGGTGAAGTATATGAATATTCGAGGTATGGATCGATAATTAATTTTCAACGGAAGATTTAAGCACCGTCTAATTTGGTTTGCGGAATACAATAGTTTTTTTTTAAAGATTATTTGCTGTTAGTTTTTATTTTCATATTTACAAATACTTTACAGATTTTTTTTAAAGATAATTTGCGGTTTATTTTATTAATTCAATATTTACACATACCTATTTTAATTTTGTAAACTGCGTCTAAGGGGGGGTTATATATTTGAGATTTATTTTTTTTATATTATTTTCTGCGCACGCACTTGAGCTCACGTGGTGTCCTATTTGCGTTAATTATTTTTTTTTGGTTGGTATTGAACCGCACACCCCTTAGCGTCCGGTACTTTTGATACGTCTTACCTTTCATTTTGTTCTGTTAAGTAGAAATAACTTATGAATTTTTGTTAGGCAAGCAGAAGCCGCATTTTTATATTATTTTTTTATTAAGCCTATGGTAAAGTTAAATAATATTGTAATATGTAATATGTATGTATTTATTTTCAACTATCTTGGGAATCTATTTATTAAAATTGACTAAATTCTAATCTGACAATTTCATTTATTTTTTTATTTATTCAGGTTGTATACTGTTACTTAGTATTTTAGTAGTAAACCTATTGGTAAGTTGGTGGTTTATTGAATAGCAACGTAGGGAAGGCTGTGGGCCAATTTACCTGGCGCCCCTGATATAACTTCGGATTTTTTTGTTTTGTGGACCGCACGACCATCTCCACTGTTTTGTCTAGCCGCGAGCCATTCCCAGACTGTCACCGTATAGTACTTTTCTTTCCGGGTGTACGTCTGATTTATATTTGGTACAATTTGTAATTTTTTTATATAGATTCGGTTTTGTACGCCACAAAACTTGTATTGTAAGTATCATACATACTGTAAATGTTAAAGGTAACCTGTTGTAGTTATTAATAGCTACACTATAAAACAAAGTTCTTTATGAAATAATCTATACAAAGCATATCCTTGTCACCAAAAAGGCTTATTGTCATTGTAATTATAGTAATTAATAACAGATTGCCTAATAAAGGAGATACAAAAAGCTGCAAACAATTTCAAACTGAAGAATTAAAAAGTGGATTTAAAAACAAAAATATAGTTTTAAATATACAAAGATACGACCAACGTTTTAATTTACAAATATAAATAAAAAAAAATATCGACACTATATTCTTTATAAACTTTTGTTTTGATTAGTGTTTCCCCTTGACATGTGATAACGTGGAGCAATTTACTTGTGGTTGTACAGATAGTGTTCTGTATCTGAACTTTATATTAAACTGTGATAAATTGTATAGTAGCGATAATTACCAGCTGAGAGATAAGTACAAACTATACGCATACACAGCTTAAGGCAATAAATGTATAAATGGTATTGTATTATTAAGTTTACACAATATTTATTTAAATTGTGTGTTATACAGGGTGTTCCAAATATTACCTTATATTAAATGATGTAAGAATTGGATGGAATAAATCGTCCACTGATTTTTCACAATATTTTTTTGAGTGACTTATTAAAGAGTTAATAATATTTTTTTATACTTACATGTTTTTTTCAAAAGTATACAGAAAATGGTGCTGTTAGTCGCTGCATCTTAGGTACTGAAGCTACCAGAAACAAAAAAAAACTAAATAATTGTTATACTTGGATGTATACTATTAGTTCTTGTAGTTTAAATAGTAAACTTTAGAACAATTCAAATATTTAATACTATTTCAATGAAATTGAATGACTCTATAAATTAGTCAATTGATATTAGCGGTGTAGAGCTAGTTAATCTCTTTGTGGTATAACCTAGTGAACGCTAAATAAGCCAGTATTCCTAGAAGTCACTTGAAAACGGGAGTCAACTGATTAACCAATTGACACTTTCGACAATTTAGGTCGTGAAATTCCCTTGACTTTAAAATATCTAGTCGATATGCGTGGGCCCTTTTCCGCAAATAAAAAGCACCACTAATTCTGAACGTTAAATGGTCTTACACATTAACTTAAAGTCTAGTCAACAGAGACACCGAGAACAAATGACCACGGTCAAGAAAGAACTGAAAACTCTACATAGATTTCTACAAGATCAAGTGACGGATACTTACCATTAACAGAAGGCGAGATATCCATTCAAAGCAGCACCCGGTTTTGACGGCATAATTTCATAGTTTATGATAAATTGTTACAAATATGCACAAACATAACTAGCTCTAACTAAAAATGTATCGGCCAATTGCTCTGTCAAGTATTTTATGTAAGCTTCTTGACAAACTGCTACACAATGGTATTGCTTCTCACCTACATAAAAGAATAACCATAGACCAGGCAGGGTTTTCATCAAATCGTAGGTGTACCGATCAAGTCCTAGTATTTTCATTCATATTAAAGCTGGGTTTCAAAAAAAGCAAAAAACTTAGGGCGTCTTCATTAATTTATCGACGGCGTTCGATACTGTTTGGTTCTTATCTATAGGCGATACTAAATATTATCTATAGGCTTCTGGAAAGAGTTCAATGCTCTTATAGATAAGATGCTAATAGAACATTCGAAGTAATTGTACAGTAATATATACATTAATATTATGTTCGGTACGTAACCTTTTTTTTTTTTCGTCTTTATAGAGGGGGGGTCTGGAATCTTCAAAAGACATCTCAGTCCAGGGCGCCGCCTGACTAACTTTAGTGCAGGATTCGTTCTTCGTACTCCCGGCGATAGTTCCCGAGGTACTTTAAAATGCCCTCTCGTCGCCGAGTCTACGCCGAACGCCTACCTGCTAAACCAGACCCTCCTCTGTCATCCAGCGATCCGGAAGCGGAATGGCCGGTGTAAGGCCGGCATCACTTCCGAATCACTACCTTTATTCATTCATTCTCCATTCATACACATGCACACTATATTCATCAGCAAGAAGGTTCCCTGTCTCGTTCCAGGTAGCGCGTAGAAGACACTCATCGCTCCTAGTTCGGCATTATTTCCAGATGGGCATTTCCTCCTTTCCCACAGTCTGACTCACGCATTCCAACTCACACAGTGTGACCCACTTTTCTAGCTTCACCTTTCAGCATCATTTACTCTTACCTTTAGCGTTGGTTTAGCAGTCTTTCTTCCTCTTCCTTTTTCTTGATCACTGCACGGATATAGCTGTGTATGTTAGTCCAAACTAATTTATTTTCAATCATTCTCTCAATCATTTCTCTCACTGTAACAAAATTCACACCTGTCTCTCTCTCCATTCTGTTCCTTTCCACTATCCATCTGCTGCAATCTAACATCGTATGTGTCACAGTGTCCGAGTATCCACAGTATAGGCATTCATCTGTATCAGCCTTTCCGATCCTATAGAGGTAGGCCCTAAAACACCCGTGTCCTGTGAGCACCTGCGTCAGGAAATAATCCAGTCGCCTGTGGCCACAGTCCACCCAATCTCTTATGTTCGGGATCAGCATTTTCGTCCACTGTACCACATCTTCCGTGTTGTTCCATTTTTCTTGCCATCTTTCAACTGACCTTTCCCTTTTCTGTCTTTTCTCGGCCACAGTAAGGTTTGGACCTCTTTTCTCATAAAGCTCTTTTCTTTCCACCGCCAAAACATGCAACGGAACACATCCAGTGATGGTCCATAAGGCTGCCGCAGACACAGTCCTGTAGGCGCATGCCACTCGCAACAGACTTGTTCTGTCTACTCGTGTCATGAGACTCCTACAGGCAGTTATCTCTACCGCCTCGCTCCAGACTGGTGCCGCGTAGAGGACGATCGATTGTACAACACCGTGTAAGACCCTCCTCCTTTCGGATTTGGGTCCTCCAATGATCGGCATCACCCTCCCTAACGCAGCCGTACTATTCGCAGCCTTCCGGACCACCTCCCGCACGTGCTCTCCCCATTTTCCATTCTGGTGCAATGTCACTCCTAGATACTTTACTTGTTTCTTAGGTGTTAGACATGCTCCCGCACATTTTAATTTAATATTTTGCCTATTCCTTGTCCCCTTCAGAATGATGGCTTCGGTTTTCTCTGTCGCAAGTTTCAGTCCGTGCTGAGTCATCCATTTCTTTACGACGCCGCCTGCGTTTCTAACCCGGTATTTGAGATCTGGCTCATCCCGGGCCACTACCAGTACAGCGAGGTCATCCGCGAATGCGAAGGGGGTTGTACCCTCTCCGTATTCACAGTGCATAACCCCGTCATATGCCAGATTCCATAGCGTCGGGCCCGACAGATCCCTGGGGTACCCCGGCCGTCACGTCCACGATCGTGCCCTTTTCCACCATAATCCTTCTCTCGGACAGATACTCCGCCACCACATTCATTAGGTAACCAGGACATTCTCTCTCCTCCATTGCCTTCATTACCTTGTTCCACTGCAACGTATTGAATGCATTCTTAACATCAAACAACAGCAGAGCCGCCCAGCGATGTTCATCCCCTCTGTTGCGCAATGCTTCGAGTACATTTATGATTGCATCAATTGTACTTTTCCCTTTACAAAAACCAAATTGCCTCCTTGATAAACCACCTGACCTCTCAATCATGTCGTCTATGCGTATTCGCAGCATTCTTTCATACAGCTTACTGATGCATGGAAGCAGACAGATGGGGCGATACTTTTCCCTAGCTTTGGAAAGCAGTATTAACCTCGATGTCCTCCAAGGCTCAGGAAAGGTTTGTGCTTCCAGCAGTGCATTCATATGTTCCAGAAGCCACGCAGGTTCCACCCGTCCTAGACCCTTTACCGCCTCAGGTGGTATCTGATCTAGTCCTGGGGACCTACGAGTCTTCAGTGAACCCAATGCCTCGATAAGTTCATCCATGGTAAAGGGTACAGCTCTCTCAGCTCCTTCATCCCTCCATACACCATGACATCTGCCGTCCGGAAAGAGCTCTCTTGTTACCTCAAGCTTCTTATCCATAGGCATTTCGTAAGGAGAATATGCATGGAACTTCTTCATGACGATCTTGTACCCCTGACCCCAGATGTCCTCATCCAGCTGTTCACACAACTCTTTCCAGTGCCTTCTTTTTTCTGTACGGATTTTCCTGTACAGTTCCCTCTTCCTTGCGCGGTACTCTTCCTCGATCTCCTCGATGATCTCAGGGTTAATTCCTGCTCTACCTCTTGCTCTTTTTAACCCTCTTCTTATTGCTATACACACATTTATTAGTGCCTTGATGTCCGCATTCCACCAATATGGCATCCTGTTGACATCTTGGTGACCAATCTTGCTTCCCTCCATCGCTTCTTTAATGACTCTCTCCAGGCTTTACACTGTCGGTGATTGACCCTGTATTATGCTCACTCTCCATTTAATTAGCTCCTCGTATACTTTCCAGTCATTCCCATCGCCGCATCTGCCCACCGACGTCCCGGATGCACGGACCGTGTTAGTGGTCCCCTTTCCAGTTATCGAGAACTTAATGTATTGATGTTCAGTTCCAGTGTAGTCTGGCAAAACCTTCCAACCTACTGCTTTCGCCGTAACCTAAGAAGTTCGAATTCACAGGCGACTAAGCAATAGCTACACAATATCAAAGCTTTGAAGAAACCAAACAAACCCTTGGAAGGCACTTTCGAAGAAAGTACTTTAATCAAAATTAAATATAACGTAAACCTTACGCTTTTATTTAAATAATAATATGGCAGAAAAAGAACTGAATAATGCCTTTGATAACTAACGTCTTATCCACACTAAATTCCCGTAGTACTTGGTTGTTACATTAGATAGAATTTTGACAATTGAAACCCTAAACAATGTCCTCCTTAAGCTATGTGGCACTCCCTGGAGATCTTAAGTAGATATCCTATAAATATCTGGACTTAATTCGGTCTTTTCAGAGCTGCATATGCCGACCCTACTTAGTCAAACAGCGGGCGCTCACACCAAAAAGATTAAAATACAACTAAATAACACAATTTAAATTATGACTGGCAATAAGCAACTGTCCGAGACAAAGTTCGATGTTGACACTTTCTGGTAGACGGAATGGTTCCAGAAATAATTTCCACAAGTCAAAAATCTACCATGTACCTATCAGACAAAAACCAGCTGGTTTTAAACTATCAAGAACTATTAAGATGGACAGGTCTAAATAGCGTTTGCACAAACTATTAGCTACGAATAAAGCTATTTATTATTTAAAAAAAAAATAAGATTTCTGTCATTCAATATATCACATTCTTGTCGTGAATGGTCTTGAAAATCAAGAAAAATCCCAGCAAAGTAAATGACAACACACAATCAATCAAAAGGTAAAGTGTAAAAAAGTCAATAGTGGTAGATCTGTGGTAAGATCACTTTTTACTTATAAACAATGCAAGATCGCTATTTGATTTTAAATACTAAAGGTAAGATTGGTAAGTTATATGGAAAAGTGACACAATTTTACTGAAAAAGCATAGATCCTTTAAAACGAGTGATGGTAATGAGTGGAATGAATTTGGTAATTTATTGCTCAATTATTGCAAAAATAGCTTCAAGAGTCGATTTTTTTTTAATTAGAAATAACTTTTCTAAAAATGCAAAAAAACTTTAAGTTAGGGTGATAATAGGGACAATATCATATGTATTTAGCTGTACAAATTTCAAGAATTTTCACTGCACAGTTACTGCAAATTTGAAATTGTTTATCCCAGAAAGCTTTTATCTGCAAAATTAAGTTGCAGATAAAAGCTGTCTGGTGTAAAAAGTAAAAAAGTAAGAAGCCATAAAAATATTTCTACCGATATGGTGCTATTCTGAAAGTACCATATTGAAGAGAAAGGCTTATTTTATCAAATTAAATCATTTAACAATTAAAAAATTTATGTTAAATATTTTAAAATAGGTAATAGTACTGTGATTTAAAGCTTATAAAATTATAAAATACCTCAGATCTATGAACATATTTTTTTTAGATTTAGATTATGTGAGGTCGTTAAGGCCATGCGGCCTCACCGCACTTCGACCTATAGAGATCTTTTGTGCATACCTTAATCTAGTTAAACTCTAAAATGCCAATACTTCTGATGAAGTTGATTAGCTTCCTAGGTCACTTGTTTCCTATGTCAGAGGACGCCAGACTGACCTCTCCTAGGAATTTTAGTCTTTTGCAGAACAGTGCTACGCAGTTGCATAGTATATGTTCTGCCGTTTCTTTTTCATTGTGACAGAAACGACAGTTCTCACTATCTGGTTTGCCCATCTTCTTGAGATGATATCTCAGAGGGCAGTGACCAGTGAGAAGGCCAGTGACCATTTTGATATCTTTTTTACTCATTTCGAAAAGGCGGTTTGTTGCAGTAGGCGACACTTTTATGAGCCTTTTTGCTTGCCTTTGTCCTGGTGTGTTAGACCAATATGATCTTAGTTGATTGAGTTCCCAGGTACGGAGTTCCTCTCTGATGTGGCTTTTCGATAGTCCACAGAAGGGTTTCGGACCCTGGAATGGGGTATTAGCTCCTTCTTTTGCGAGGCTGTCAGCTTCCTCATTTCCTGCAATTCCCTTGTGACCTGGCACCCACATCACAGTTACATTGTTGCGTTCCGCCAGCTTCTTGAGAGATTGTTTACAGTCCCAAACCAACTTCGACTCACATGTTAATGACTTTAGAGCCTTTAAGGCGGCTTGGCTGTCTGATAAAATAAGGACTCTTGCCCTACGGGTGTCTCGGTTGAGAATCTCTTGGAAACGCCCCAACTATCTTCCAGGCAGAAATACATGCTATAGACATAAGTGCCCAAGAATGTCTCGGTTGAGACATTCTTGGGCACTTATGTCTATAGCATGTATTTCTGCCTGGAAGATAGTTGGGGCGTTTCCAAGAGATTTAGATAGCCTGAAATTGGGCCCAGTAACTCCCACTCCTGCCCTTTCATCTATCTTAGATCCATCCGTATACCATACGAGTGAACCTTCTTCCACTTTTGGTTCAATTTCTTCACCCATTTGGTGGTTTTTTATGACCACTTCAAAGGGTGTTTCAAAGTCGAATTTGACTGGCATAACATCTGTCGGCATGTCCTTAGAATCCAATGGAATTTCTTCTAAGATTTTCAGGTGGCCAACTAGATCTCCAGGTTTCATTAATTATGTTTGTCGCAGTTTTAAGGCGGTAGTTACTGCCTCCCTCCTTATGCAGAACTGCAAGGGAGGAAGGTTCAGCATCGCCTCTAGAGCTGCAGTGGAACATGTTGACATTGCCCCTGTGATTCCCAGACAAGCTAGCCGCTGCACTTTTTTAAGCTTGGCGTTGGCTGTTGTTTGTTGTGTTTTTGGCCACCATACGAATGAGGCGTATGTGACCATGGGCCTAATTATTGTTTTATATGACCAGAGAGTCATTTTCGGTTGTAGGCCCCAAGTTTTTCCAAACGTCTTGCGGCAGGTCCAACTTGCCACCAATGCTCTGGATAAAATTTTTTCAATATGACTATTCCAGGTGAGTTTTTGATCTATGGTTACCCCCAGATATTTTACTTCCTTGGAATAGTCTAATGTGATGCCATTCATAGTTGGAGCGTGTAAATTGTATTTACGTCGCCTTGTGAAAGGTATCAAAGTCGTTTTACTGGGGTTGACATTTAAACCCTCTTTCGAGCACCAACTTTTAATTTCGTTAAGAGCAGTTTGCATGAGACTAGATATAGTCTGGTCATGCTTGCCTCTAATTGTAACAACTAGGTCATCTGCGTAACCTTGGGTTATAAAACCAGAATTAGGCAACTTAGTGAGAAGGTCATCCACAACCAAAGACCACAGCAGAGGCGATAATACTTCCCCTTGAGGGCACCCCTTAACCGCTGTCACAGTCACAGATTCTCCTCCAATACTAGCAGTGATGATTCTCGTTTTTAGCATTGACTGAATCCATTGTATTAGTGAGACTTCAATGCTCCTCTTTACTAGTGCTCTTTTTATGGATTCAAAAGAGGTATTATCGAATGCTCCCTCTATGTCAATGAAAGCGCAAAGAGCTATTTCTTTTGCCACTATTGTCTTTTCAATTCTTTCGACTAGCGAATTTAGAGCATTTATAGTGGATTTGCCAGTCTGGTAGGCAAACTGATGTTTGTGAAGTGGTTTCCTCGCTAATGTTTCGCTTCTTATGTAGTAATCTACTAGTTTCTCCATTGTTTTTAGGAGAAAGGAGGTCAGGCATATAGGACGATAAGACTTCGCTTCGTCTGTAGGACGTTTCCCGCCTTTGTTATAAATACCACCTTTGCGTCCCTCCAAGTTTTTGGAATGTGACCTAACACCAGGCTTGCTATGAAAAGCCGCTGTAGTTGCGGCTGTATTTGCATGAAGCCTTTTTGAAGTAAAGCAGGAAATATCCCGTCCTTACTAGGGGATCTAAAAGGTTTAAAGCTTTTAACGGCCCATGCGATTTTATTTTGTGTAAAGATTTTTTCCGCTAGTTGCCTGCTGGATCTGTTGAGGCCCTTTGGAGCCTCTGCCAGCTGCACACTTTGCGGTTCATCTTCTTGTATTTGTTGAGAGCCAGGAAAGTGGGTCATTAACAGTTCTCTAATAGTTTCCGTTAGACTCTCAGTATAATCACCATTCGGCTTTTTGATCAGTCCAATTTCATTTGTGTGGTCTTTTGAGAGAACCTTTTGGAGCCGTTGTGCAGGGGCTAATTCTGTTATCCCTTCGCACATTTTTCTCCACGAGTTTCTTTTTGATTTTCTTAGTTCTTTGTTGTACTCAGTAAGGGCATTTCTGTAGGAGTCCCAACTACCTGTAGATTTTGCCCTATATGAACATATAGGAAGTTAATTTTTTTTTATTCGAATTTTTTGAATTTTGACACGAATTTAAAAACAAAAATACAATGTTCTACTAGAAGAATCTAGTAGAATCAGAATTAACCCTTTTTTATTTCTCGATTTTGCTATTTCAAAAAATAAATTCATAAATTCAAATTTATAAAAGTATTTTGGGGTACCTCGTTCCATAGATTATAAAAATTCAATTAGTTAATTTGTAAATTATTTATTTAACTGAGTAATTTGTCTAAACTATTTTAAAATAAATATTTATTTTGCAAGATTTTACTTTTTTCCTATTATTATTATTACTACTAGAAATGTTTATGAAATAATAGGTAACGTAAATAAACACCTTTTAAAAATAAATTTTACAAAAAATTAGTTTTTATTTGAAAATTAAATATATACTTGTTAACTTTTCTTGGGTTATGTTTAGTATTTTTACAATTGATTTTTCGTGACTGAAACGCTTTACAAATATAGTTTAAACAAATAAATTCTTATAAACTTTGCATAATTATATATAAAAATAGTAAAATTAAGTAGTAGCTATATAGATTATAATGTGTTAATTATATATATAATATGTTAATTATATAAATATATATACAGATTAATTTCACAATTTTTATTTATAATTGTAGAAAGTGTTCGATAACAATTAAATCTGTTTGTAATATTTTTGAGAAAAAGTAATATTGTAAAAATAATAAGCATAATTCAAGAAAAATTAAGAACTATAGATTTGATTTTTAAATAAACAACATTTCGAAGCTTTCGAAATGTGGTGTTATAGGCGCATCTTACGTATATCCTGGGTTGACAGAGTTACTAATGTGGAGGTCCTGCGTAGAATGGGGAAAGAATGTGAAATTCTCATGACCGTCAAAACTAAAAAGTTGGAATATCTAGGTCATGTAATGAGAAATCAAGAACGTTACGGCCTTCTCCAGCTGATTCTCCAAGGGAAAGTAAATGGTAAGAGAGGACCGGGAAGAAGACGCATTTCCTGGCTTCAAAATTTGCGAAAGTGGTATAACACGACTACCACTGAACTGTTCCGCGCTGCAATAAGCAAAGTGAAGATAGCCGTGATGATCGCCAACGTCCGGAACGGATAGGCACTTTAAGAAGAAGAAGAAATAAACAACGGATGTGGCAGTCCAGTGGGACTGCCGGTAGAAGTTATGCTTCTATACACGCGTTCTCTGTTACAAATTTATATGGGAGTCAATCTGCACAATTATTACATATGTAATGCTATAGGTAAGAGAGAGCAGAAAGAGAAACAGAATTAGGTATATGGTGCATTATTTTCTGTATATAAACAACATTTGACCTGTAACAGGAGTAAGTAAATGAAGGATTGAATCAATATTTTGATGAAAATGTATATTTATATTTTCATATATGTATGAAAGGAGTTGAATGCAAAAAAAATTGTTTACACATACTCTAAAGTAAAATTCATTGTTTATTTTGTTATTAATATAAAAATACAATACAAAACACTGCAACATAATTCGATATAATAAAACAATATAAATTAAAATTCAATATTCATAAGTATTTAAAAATTGACAATATATATAACTTACGCATATGTTTAATTTACCATGATAATAATATTAATAAAATAAGAATATTGTTTCGTAACTGTCAATTTGTCTGACATTGACAGATACAAAATTTAATTGTTGTTTGTTATGTATATAAGTCCACATTTGAACTTTCTTGAGATATTTACAAGTTTTAATTTATACTTTAACATGCCTAACAAGGCCCAAGACAAATCTGAATAGAACGGGAAAATAATAAGAATATTAATAAATATTAAATATATTTACAAAACGAACATTTTTATTCTCGAGAGAGAAAGAGAGAGAAAATATATCTTCGGTCTCTCTCTTACCTATATCTTACATAATATGTAATGATTTTGCCGATTCACTCCCGCACAAGTTTCCAACGTCAAACGCGCGTAACAGTATAAAATCTTTTTATACTGTTACTACTTTTGCAAATCTATTTTATGTTATTGAACATAAAGTTTTAATCGTTGTTGTAATAATATTTGATGAAATTGAATAAAATAAGCTGTTTTATTCAATTTCGTGCTTTCAAAATTATTGTAAACCTAATAGTTTATGCATAATAATGTTGTAGATAGATGCTTTTTATGATAAACAATTTCAGTTTTGCAATAACTATTAAGTGAAACTTCTTGAAATTTTTAAAGCTGAATATTTGTAATATTACACCTACTTATTCTTACGTGAAATTAAAGTTTTTTGTGCATTTTTAGCAAAGTTGTATATATTAATGATTAAAAAAAATCGACTTTTGAAGCTATTTAGGCAATAAGTAACCAACAAATTAAGGAAAATAACTTTATAAACCCCTTATTTTCAAGGATTTTCTATGCTTTTTCTGTAAAATTGTGTCATTTTTTCATATAATTTACCGGTCTTCAAATATAGTATTTATAATCAAATAGAGATCTTACATTGTTTATATACATATTGTTTATAAGTAAAAAATGTATCTATTAACTAAAGTCATGAGAAAATTGTTAGTTCCTGATACTTTACTAGATTGTCTAGATTTACTATACAGTAAAATCTAGACATGCTTCTGCGAGTACGAAATAAAATTGTGTATAAAACATCTTATTTAGTGATCTAAAATGGTATATAATAGAATAAATAGAACATTTTGTAATAGGCCAGATATACGTTGGTTAGCTATCCTGTAAATAATTTTAAAAATAGGCTATTTCTCGAAATGTATTAGATTGCAAAACAAAAAATGTAATAAACTATAAACAGACACCAATCAATTTCTATTGTAATATTCTGCAATCTGTGTATCTTTTAAACTTTATTTTGACATCAATTTATTTTAATTAATTTAATTATTTTAATTAATATTCCAATTGCAAAAGGTGTAATACTAATGTTGGTCTTAATTTTTTGTGAACAATTCCACGTACTCCAGTCGTTAGAGACAAAAATCTCGCTGAACTTCTAAAAATTATAAAAACAAGCAAAATTTTGCTAAGAATGTCAACTTTGGAACCCCAAAAATAATATAGAATAGTTTACTACCTTTACCTCCGGCTTTTCCCTAAAACCTCCCTCCGTAGGACAGAAAAAACAGAAAAAAACCGTTTTACCAAAAATCTGTACGCCGCAGAAAAAAATGTTTCAAATAAAAAATGTAGCTTAGATAATTCTGAATAAAAATATTTATTAGCACGTTTTGTCTAGAATGACTCGTTCTCTTAGAAACAACGTTTCAAGCGACCGATAATTTTCAATGTCTTGTACGTGCGCGTTTACATTAACTGACTGTAAAAATTTGATATCTTTTGGTTAAAGTGTCCTATCAATAAAAATAAAAATGCGTTTAAAAGGTGACGAAAGCAGCTTTCGTCTGCAATTTTTGAATTTTGCCGCAATTAAGTTAGTTTCTATTAAGGTGAAGCATGTTTAAAATTTCTTTAAATTATTCCCCTTAGAAAATTACTATTACGCCACCTTTGTCTATGTCTTTTGCTAGAAACCTTATAAATAATCCAAAATCAACGAGCGATTTGTCATGCCTTTTTTAAACAACGAAATAATTCGCCTAATGTTCTCTGTTCTTTTTATCTATCATTTATTAAATAGAAACCCTTCCTCGTAACAAAAAAATCAGTTTCCATTGTCAAGTACCTAGCTTACCTTCTAAGAAAAGCAGAGATGTTGGTTTTCGATGAAATTATAATTCATGTCGAGAGAAAGTGGTTAGGTTACAAAACCACACCAGATTTGGCATTTAAGTATCATTTTCGCGTAACACACTTCGGCCAATACTCCCACCGCTTTTTTATCCTTAGCTTGTCTAAGATCAAAATTCGAGTCGAGCTCATTTTCGAGTTGGTTCCTGTGGCAAGCGGTTTGTCTCCATCAAACGGCGGTAAGTATATTTTCAGTTCACTGTTATCTATTAATATTCACACAGTGCTTCCTATATTAATTATTTTCTCTTTTGTCAAACAGACATCTTTCAATTCGAAGAAACGAAGTCACTTCTGTTTACCGTTCGTCTCTACTATTCATGATAAATTTTATGCATAGATTTCAGACGATTACGATCAAAATTTAGTAAATGTTTACGTATTCTCAAGGCATTAAAATCACTTATTTGACGAATATTGAAGTAGATACAATTATAATATTCCTTGTTTTTTTTTTCCTATTCTTGAGAATACTAAATTATTCATAGCTATTTTTCAAGAAAGATATTTTTTGTCGTATTCAATAATAAATTGTGCAATAAATTATCTCGTGTCATTTAACTGTGCAGTAAAAATTATTATAGTGCATTTACTTTAACTACTATACCTCAATATAACTTTGTTGATGAACTATTTGCCTTTTATTTTTTTGTTATGATATAAATTTATATTTTTGTGCATGGTGTATCTCTGTCAGGCATTGTTATTGATTTATATTACTATTTGATTTATCATATAAACAGTATATATGTGTCGAAATATTAAGTGTGTACCGCACAATCATAATACATTTTCTCTCACATTTACTTTACTCTCGCGTGATTTTCTTAACTGTACCTTACCTTTCTTGTTATCTTATTTTATATGTCTTGAGGCTTCCCTCTTCCTCTAAAAATAGGGTGGTGTCCAAATATTTTCCTTCTCTTGTCCTCTAACATCTCTTCTCTTTATCTTATAACTTCTCGTCCCTTTATCTTCAGTACTTCTCTTACTAATTCTTTATATTTGAGCTGTAATAAGAGCCCCAACCAAGAGATTTCTGCCAGACTGAAGCCCGAGCCTAGTACCGTTCTTTGTGTAACCTCTACTCTGTCATACAAGAGGGTACACAGGTGTAAAATAAATAAACGTTTAGTGATGTTTACCATTTTTTACGATTCTCATGAGATCAATAATATTTATCACTTCCATTGACCGGTCACCATGGAATTTTCATTATTAGATGCAAATCTTTAAAACGGATATCCTAAAATTTCGGTTGTGAGTTTGAGCAACAAATGTGAGGCACTTGAAATATGACTAAAAACCGCTAAATTTAGTCTGTCACATTACAAACGATTTAAAATGTTTAAAACTGATTGTTTTTTATTACATTAGTACGTTTATCAAAATAACACAACTTCAGCTATAAATTCCATCTAATATTCTTTTCATAGTAGCATTTCCCGTGACGTGACTTTCCCGTGACGTGACTCACGTTTGGAACGGAAACTTATAATTAATATTGATCTCATAAGAATCGTAAAAAACGGTAAAAATCGCTAAATGCTTGTTTTTTTTTAACACCTTTATAGAAATTGACTTTATTTACCAAAAGATATCAAATTTTTACCGTCGAATTGATATATATTTTATTTAAAATTGATTTCGCGCGCGTACCAGTCAATGAAAATCACAGGTCGCTTCAAGCTCATTTTAAACAAAAAGTGTTAAATAACATTTTTGTTTAAAATTATTTCAGCTACATTTTTTTTTTAAACATTTTTTTGTACGGCGTACAGATTCTTGATTAATCGATTTTTCCGTTTTTCCCCTCCTACGAGGGGGTTTTTAGGGAAAAGCCATAGGGTAAAAGTGGTAAACTATTTTGCATATTTTTTGGGGTCCCAAAATTGACATTCTCAGCAAAATTTAGCTTGTTCGTATTACTTTTAAAGGTCAAATCTCTAACGACTGGACCAACATCTGTAAGTACATATTTCATGTAATTTTATTCTTAAGTTGCCTACCACTTTGTTTAAATATCAGTGTCCTTCTGATAAAGCTAATAATAAATTGGCGATGTAACGGGATTTAATTAAGCATCAGATTTAAGTAATCTTTTTAATAACGTGACACAAATTTGCCAAAATATATTATTTGTTTACGACATTGAAAATATCGGTGTAACTGGAACGCGCTCTGACCTAGTGAAATTTGCAATGTAATCAAAAGCTTATTAAATAATGTGTACAAATTAAACAAGTAAAAACAATAATTGATCAACAAGCGCACGTGAGGTAAATAGCTGGAAATCGCAGGATTATTGGTATTATTATCAATGTTGTTAAGAATGAAGAATCAAGAGAACGGTCTAAGTTAGTCAAAGTCAACTGAGTACTATCTAGTATTGTACTTAGATAACTAATAAACTAAATCATGAGTATCTAGTGTGCTTTAAATAAATCTACTATACGCGACGATAAGTGAACCATTATTTATTACATGGCGATCCTGAAGTGGTAGAAACCAGGAGTCTTCATCCAGAGAAGCTCAAGATGAGAGGAAAATCATACTGGAAATTTAAATGGAAAAATGGGATAAAGTATCCATCACCATAATAGATGATATATGGAAGCCACTGTACCAGTTTCGAAATAGAAAATGCATCAGCAGGTAAGAAAATTCCCTCCAAATTCTGGACCAAACCCGCCAGGAGCCCCACGACAGCAGCCCAGTTCATAATAATGGACAATAAATGGAAAAAATGGATAAATGGACAAAAGTGAATTAACAAAAACCATATATGAAATATATTATGTACGTAAATTTTATTTTTTATCCCTTATATAAATTATGCAGTCTAACAGAAATTATTACTTAGTATTTGAATATAAGAAGTTAACTAAGTCAAGCTCAGAATGTTGAGTACATAATTTTTATTGCTTTTAAAAATTAGTACAGAATATAATTTATTTTTAAATTATCGCAAATAACTGTTTATATATCAAATTCTATTTTTTAATGAAAGAAATGTGCCATATAATTTTATTCTCTAAAGGTATATTTTTAAAAATATTTATATTTGACCATGAAAATACACCGACAGATCGGAAATATTAAATTACGACGTTATTTATCATTTATATTTTGAATTTGCTTGGATGACAAATTCTTTAAATAATATAGACGAAGAAATTGGATATGACTTTATTTAACTATTTATCTAAAATAAATTAGGATATTTAGAATTATTGTTACATTTATAAGGAAGAAAACCGAATTTAAAAGAACTTTTAAAGACAATTGACCATGGCGTCAGAAAAATTTTCATTATGTTGGAACAATTTCCACGAAAATATGAGTTCAGGAATAAATTTATTATGGAAAAGTCAAGATTTTGTAGACGTAACGCTTTCAGCACAAGGAAAATGCATAAAAGCGCATAAAATGGTTCTTTCGGTTTGTAGCCCATATTTTAAAGAAATTTTTATGTCAAATCCCTGTCAACATCCTATAGTAATTTTGACAAACGTGACTTACGAAGCACTAAGAGACTTGTTACAATTTATATACCATGGAGAAGTACAAATTAGACAAGAAGATGTAAATACCTTCATTGAAACGGCCGAATCATTGCAAATACAAGGAATCACTGAAGATAGAAAAGTTTTAAATGATAATAATGAAATGAGAATAAAACGAGATGGAAAAAGAATCAACCAATTCTTAATGAAATATGAAGAGAAAAATAATAATTTTTAAGGAAAGTATAAAAGCGTGTATAGTACAAGATAAACATAATACAATCAATACATAATATAGTACAAGATAAGCAGATCGAGAAGAGTTATAATTAACGACTTCCACATGTTAGAGGAAGGATATGGAAGAATGAATAGGATATATTAAATAAAGAAATATAAGCTAATACTAGTTGTGGAACGAATTACGAAGAAATGTTGAGAAATATGTAAAACGTGAAGAGATGCGACGACTGCCAAAGGCATAAGCACTAAATCATAAACAAGGAACCCATGAAAATGTACATGGATGAAAATGGAAACAGATATATTGACGTACAATGCGAATAAGGCAACTACGTAGAAGAATATGTAATAGAAAATAAAATAAGCCAAAACAGTAGCCAAATCATTGGTAGAAAAATTTATCTTGAGGTATGGAGTACCCAGAAAAATAATAGCAGACCAAGGCACAAAGTTTATAGCTAGAATAATTAAGGACACAATACTTTGCTACAATTAGAGTCAATGAATATACTCGTAATATATACATGTACTTTTGAATGCAAATAATATACAAAAATATATTTAAATGAATATAATGTGTAAATATAGTTTTAAGTTCGTACAATATTTTTATTTAAAATGTGTATAACAAAAAGAAAAATGTTAGACTGTATAGTAGTAGTTAAACAAAAGAAATAGGGATAAATGAATAAATGAATAAAACGACAAAACTTTATTGTGAGATGTCAAAGTTATTAATGGTGTATATGCAAAATGAAAACAGAACTATTACTTGGTACCAAGAATTAATGCAAGAATTAATGCAAGAAGTAATACAAGAATTAATATAAGATTTTATTATTGTAATTTTGATTTAATATGTAAATATTATTGTAAATATTATGTGCACATAATAACATAATAGGGAGTAAGATATAATATATAATATAATCTAAATGAGTTAACGTTAAAAAAAAACGTAGGTAAAATATTAAGCTAATCTAAGGCATAATAAAGGATAATAAATAGCATATTACAAGGGAACAATCATGGTAACTTTATAATATGCTGATGTTAGGTTAGGCGAGGTTACTAAATTGAAAAAATTTTTTTAGATATAAGGAAATATGTACCAAAAATTTGTATATAATTCTATAAATATGTATATGTAAATACTGAATGAAAATAATGTATATATGTACAGTAATCAGTTGATGATGACACGAAAAATTTTCTTCTTTCGGAAGGGAAGAGTAAAAACAGTTCATGTAATTGATTGAAAACGAACAGCACTCAGAAAATTTTTCTTCTGAGGGATAGGGATGTAACGGGATTTAATTAAGCATCAGATTTAAGTAATCTTTTTAATAACGTGACACAAATTTGCCAAAATATATTATTTCTTTACGACATTGAAAATATCGGTGTAACTGAAACGCGCTCTGACCTAGTGAAATTTGCAATATAATCAAAAGCTTATTAAATAATGTGTACAAATTAAACAAGTAAAAACAATAATATATCAACAAGCGCACGTGAGGTAAATAGCTGGAAATCACAGGATTATTGGTATTATTATCAATGTTGTTAAGAATGAAGAATCAAGAGAACGGTCTAAGTTAGTCAAAGTCAACTGAGTACTATCTAGTATTGTACTTAGATAACTAATAAACTAAATCATGAGTATCTAGTGTGTTTTAAATAAATCTACTATACGAGACGATAAGTGAAGCATTATTTATTACAGCGAGGTATATAGGTATTGTAAAATAGAATTGTTTCAATTTAAAATCGACAGAACCTGACATATCCAAAAGATTTTTTTTAAATAACATACGGTCGACTGTTAAACTGTTTGTTCGGGCTGTTATGCGGTTGTCTTCTGAGATTAGTTCTTGACGTTTCGCCAACACTAGGGGTTGGCATCTTGTGGATATGTTACTGCTTCGCTTGTAAGCTAAAACTGACGCCGCGTTGTACTGCGGAGGCCATGTTTATATTTTCTACTCGAATCCCCTCCACTGGTTTCGGCACGCTTAAAATTTTTTAAGCAAACGGGAATTTAAAGTGTATGTGAATGATACTACAAGACCCACTAAAAACCAAGTAAGTGAACCTCTACCAGGATTTGTTATAAATGGAACACTCCTTTGGGTCTTAGTAGACAAAATATTTGATCATCTATCGCAACTTGTTTAATCAGGATTATATGCTGACAATATTAAAATCTTTTAGGTATAAAAAGCCTAAAATATGCATTAGTTTATATTAGTATAATATTTTGTATAGAGAATTGGTCTAAAACTGTAGAATATTTTCTACAACCAAAACTAAATGTACATTATTCTAATAATGTCGGCATTCTACAAATCCATATCTGCAGATATATAAAAACAGTTTAGATTATGTCGACCACATACAGTTTAAATGTTTGTCGATAAAAAACCGTCTTAAATAATGCACATAACGCGTATTAAGAAACCTTGCCAAACTGTGTGTAATTTAAATCTTGTTAGACCGGTCTTAATTTGTTGCGAACTTCGTGTAACAACAATTGGGAGTCAAATTTTAAAAAACCTTATTTACATATTTAAACGACTTATACTATCCACACTTCATTATGAAGCAGAATACACCATTAAGTAGAGCTCTTTTTGCACCCACATTAGAAATTTACAGTGCTTATTCCGCAAACATTCAAGAGATAGTATCATCCACTTTTTTTCATGGAAGCCGTCTCTTATAAACCGGTTGTACTGCAGCCAGTTGGCTTATTATATATACCTTTCATTTTTTTATCATATTCAATTCAGGATTTTGAAACCTTGGGTCAGTTTATCTAAATCTAGAGAATGGGGATCATATAATTTTGTCACTTGATTCTCTCCAAAAATTATTTATTGTCTTATATCGAATGCTTTACAGTCATAGAAGACATGGTTAATTTTTTTAGGTTCTTCACTACAAAGAACAGTGAATACAGCTTATTTCTTCATTAAAAAGTTCCATTGTATGTAAGTCTCTACAGTTTTTTAGCCAAAATCTGTCCAATATATATTTTGTCATGTTTTTGACCAGATATATTTTGCCAGAGGAAGTTAGTTACCTTCGGATCCAAGTTTTTCTCCGCTAACAGACGATGCTTTTTGGCACTCCCGTAGCCAGCTACGGACCGAAGTATCTTATAGCCGATGCTTTTCTGGCAAGTACATTAGTTCTTTGATTGGTATATACTCCCTGGTGACTTGGAATCCATACCAGTAGAACACTGTTATGCTCTGCGAATCTGTTGAGTTCCTCTCGGCATTCCCAAATGAACGTAGAGTCCACTTTAGAGCTTATGAGTACATTAGAGCATCTATATAACATAATATATAACTCTACACTCTGGGTCAAGTGTTTCCTCTGCTCATCCGTTCCGTATCCCCAATTTTTTAAATAATTTTACCATGTCCTGATCTAACCGCTACGTTACTCATGTTTTCTTGCACTCTATAATATCTAATCCTCACTTTTCCCTTTATAATTTTATGTAAAGAAAGAAGATCCAGTATGGCCTACATAGCTGTGGTTACCCCTAATAGAACCTGTGATTCTAAAGCAATCAGGTTTTTACACCTTGCTTGGTTTGAGGAACGAACTTTCTGCTGCACTTTTAGCCACCATACCACTGATGCATATGTAGATGTTGGTTTTACCACCTTATTGTAACCTATGCACATTACGATGATAAGTGTACCACACATTTATTTTTCTTCATTTAGTAAAATGAAGGCTGCTTCTTTGATTTTCCTTTTTTTGCTGTATGTTGCTTTCATGACTATTGATGTATCTTTCCATTGTATTATGTGCTCATTGTTTCAGGCATAATTGAGTATCTGGGATCTGTAACAGCTTCTGTTTTTGATATATAACTCGTGCTCATTTATCTTTAATGAACACTTAGTGATCTTGATATAGAAAAGCTTCCACATAAAAATTCTTGCATTTACCCTTTATATATAAAATACCTTTATTTTACAAATGCAGTTCTTTCATCTCGTCTGTGTATTGTTTGGTTTGGTTTTATACAGTGTAATGGTATAAAAGTGACATGTTTGTTATTTATGTTTAAATAATTATTTTATATCAATTTTGATTTTATTTATCTATTAACTTGATCTTTTATACACATATAGTCGTAGACATAGAACGTATAAATTTATATGCCCTCTTCATTCGAAAAAGTATATCTGTTAGTTGGTAACTCTGTTCTGTCATGTCCATTCAATTCTGTAGTTCAAAATTCTTAAGTTTTTTAATCGTCTATATATGCATTTAGAATGTTTAATATAATATAACTAATTTATTTTAATCATTAATATATTCATTTTTGCCTTCCCAATTTGCTATTTTCTATTTAATATTGTAATTATTTTTAATCTTCATTCAAGTATTCTAAAACATATTTATGCAGTCACTAGGAGTGTGTGGTCAACCTGTTACAAGTAAGTAGGTTCAAAAGTGTTCTTTCGGAAAATTGTGAATTTGCGTATGTACACTTTATATTTTAATTAAAGATCTGCCAGACGCTATACCTATAGATGCAAAGAAGAGTTTGAGAAGAAGAAAGCTCAGAAATATAATTCCATTCATATTATAAATTATAAATGGACAAGTTCAAAATTATTAAATTATTGTTAAAATTAAAGTAGAAGTTTTTCGTATCTATAAACAATTTAATACATTAACTTTTTTTATGGAATTATCAAATAACCGTCAAAATATGTATAAGCATTTTTAAATACTCTCTGCATTTAAAGTTTATTTCCTTGGATTTAAAGCAATACCGCGTACTTTAAAATTAATTTTATTCGGTTAGTTTTTTTTTAATTGTAGTGTTTAATAAAAACATGCTCGCATGGTGCTTAAAAATTTGTTACTTTCCCCTATGGAGACTGGAATTGAGTCGAGGACACTTAGTGCCTCTAACAATATTGTTAGGTCATCTGAAGTAATTGAGCGTAAAGAAAACGAGGTACCGTTAAAAAATAGAAGATTTAACATACATTCAGATAAGTATAATCTTGAAAATATTTTTTTGTATCTTGAAAGGATAGATAACACCGATCTTGGTCGCTACATCCAATTACAATAGGTCATATTTTGTAAAAAAAAAACTAGGAATTTCTATTATATCCTTTAAGTATGGAGAATTGGTAGGAATAGAATTAAGGTAGTAGTAGCTTCTATACATCATGCAAATAGTCTTCTATACATCATGCAAATAGTAAATTAAGGAAGAAAATTTAAAAGTCCTTATTCCGGGTTACTTATTAGAAAGCAAGGGTTTAATTCGAGATATTGATAATCAATTTGATACTGTAAATTTACAGGAAAATATTGAATCTCCTTCACGTATCTAAAATATTAAACGAATACATAGAAAAATTGAAAAAAATGGTACAATTGAGTATGTTGCAAAACGAACTGTTATTGTAGCTTTTGAAGGTAATATACTGCCTCAGTATATTATTATAAATCGAGTTTTTGTCCAGTCGAACAATTTGTAGGTAGGGTTACTCAGTGTTATAGCTGTTTGAGATACGGTCACATTTCAAAACAGTGTAGAAGTTCTTAAAACCTATGTATTCGATGTGGAGAGAATAAAGATGAAAATAACTCTTGCGAAAATTCAGACATTAGTTGCATTTATTGTAAGAGTACTGAACATGTTTCAATTTCAAAAAATTGTGCTTCTTACCAAAAACAACAAAAAATTAAAAAAGAAATGATTAAAAATAAAATTTCTTTTATAGAGGCCAAGGAAATTAATGAAAACTCGTATTCAGAGGCTCTAGGCCAAAGTAAGTTTTTAATTTTATCCAACTACGATAAAAATTTTCCTAATATTACACAAAATAAAATGTCCCTAACATCTGCATTAATCAACTTCTAATGCAGCTACGAGTACTAATTTTAATCCAACTTTTCGCCAAAACTCGCACCATTACACAGTTTCTACATTTAAGGGTACAAAAAAGGTTACATAATTTTCTCTGTCTTAAATATATTTAACATCATGCAATGGAATTGTAGATCTGCTGTCGCCAACAAAAACAGTTTAACAAATTTTTTATATGAAAATGATATTGACGTTGCCTTGTTGAGTGAGACATGATTTAAACCCGATGTTACGTCCCTCCACACATAGTCTTAGTTTTTATTAATAATTTTTATTATTTTATTTTTATATTTAATTCTTTAATTAACGTGTGTGTATGTCTTGTCAATCGTGAATTAATACGGACCTGTACAGTCCGCCCCCCCCCCTAAAAGTCCTAAGGGAGCAGGGCTACGACACGCTACGCACTTGAATCTTAATTTTAGTTTAGAAACAGTCTTGTATAGATCGGCACGACAAACACTTCAGTATTTTTGTGTAAACCTGACCACGTGACCTTGTGAGAAGATTTTGTCCCCGAATCAACCCAGTACACTGAGGAAGAAGAAGTATTACATCAACATCACAGGTACCGTAATTTGATTGCATACACACACAGTATTTATATTAATTGATAAATTTACATATAACTTATTTTCATATTAAATTAAGCCAGCACCTAAATAAACAATTATGAGTGAGTGTTTCTCTTATAGAATTTAAATAGCTCAATCATTGGTCCTTCAGATCCGCATTAAAATTAGTTTAAAGTAATTTATTCAATTAAAAACGTGATCAAATTATATAAATTTTTAAATTTTTGTGCATAGCTTCTCTCAAAGTTCGTTTAAAATCGTTGAAAAAATTCCACTAGCGGTACACATCTGGCATCTTAGCTCCGTTAATCCCAAGCGAGGTCTCTACCTGAACTATTGTTAAATCTAGGTACAGCCTTCAAAACTCTCAAAAATCACGTACAATTTCTGTGACTAGGTAGTACAATCTACAATTTAGAATTCTTTAAATACAAGGGGTTTATATGATTATATATTTTATTTTAAATAACTTAGGAATTTGTAAAAAACGCAATATTAATTGAACACTGGTTTTAAAAATATTTATGCGTATATTTCTAGTTACAATTAAATAAATATATTTTGATTTTGTTTAAATAATACTTGGAGTGTTTTTGTTTGCTCGATTATACATACTCACATACAAATATTTATTCTTACTTATACTTATTGAGTTTCATAACTTTAAAAGTATTACATATATTACATATACGAGTACATACTGAATTTATTGAGATCATTCTTTAAAGGTTCTTTGTGTTACATAAATTTCTCTTTCTATATTTTCTAGTGGAAATCAAAATGTGTCCGCTGATCCACATATTAGATCAAAAACTAATGTAAATCTTCCGAAACTAAATTTAAGTATATTTGCGTTCGAGATTACCGATTTTCCCACATTAATAGATTTATATAATGCTCTTGTTCATAATAATTCTGATTTTTCTAATATAGAAAAGTTTAGTTATCTTCTGCAATCACTTAAGGGAGTACCTTACAATTTAGTTAAAAGCATTAAGCTTCAAGATTCTAATTATATAATTGCTTACAACACCTTAATTGATCGCTATGAAGGTAAACGAGACTTATCTAGAGCATTATGGAAAAATATTCAAAATGCCAGTGTTGTTAAAACTGATGATCCTATCTCACAAATTATTAGATATTTTCAATGAAAACTTAGCCTCTTTGGAAAAATTACTTTTTTCTCCCTCTCAATGGGACTTCATTCTAATGAATTTACTGATGGACAAATTGGATGTAGAAACAGTTAGAGCTTTCGAATTACACTTTGCTTCAGAAAATGTACCTTCCTATGAGGAAGTTTTTAAGTTCGCATTGCAGCGTTGCACTTCATTGGAGTCATATAAAAGACAAGTCGGCAAAATGTTAAATCTTTTAATTCCGATACATCTAATAACGTAAGGTATTCATCTCGTCAAACTTCTACATTTTTGACCAGTTCTGTCAAAAATAAGTGTCTATTTTGTGGTTCGGATCATGCTTTATTTAAATGTAATCAATTTCTTGCTGAATCACCTCAAAAACGTTTTGACTTTGCTAAACAGAATAAATGTTGTATAAACTGCTTGTCTAAAACTCATGTTACGATCAAATGCCTTTCATCCAAAAGATGTACACATTGTAATAAAAAACATCATACTGCTCTTCATTTTGATAATCTCAATGAGAATGATCATTCTTCTTCTTCTTCTTCTCACAACGAGGTTGCTAGTTCATCTAACGATCCTATGCCCTCTGTTTCCGCCTTATCAAATACTTTGACAAATAATGTCTTACTAGCTACAGCTACAATCCATGTTCTCGATCGTTTTGGTAAAGCCTTGGAAGTTAGAGCCTTGTTAGACAGTGCGTCTTAAGCTAACTTCATTAGTAAAGAATGTGCAGACAAATTAAGTCTCCCTAAATTCAATGCGGCTTTATCGATACAAGGTCTTGATAGAATGTGCACCCCAGCCAAATCAGGCGTAAAATTGAATATTTCTTCGTCTTATGACATAAACTTTCATTGCAAGATAGATGCAATAATTCTTCCTCAAATCTGTCAAAATATGCCAACTGTTCCAATTTCTTTAGACAACTTGCCTTATCTTCAACATTTAAGGTTGGCTGATAAAATGGCAAATATTCCAGGTTATGTTGATGTTCTATTAGGAGCAAATATCTTTCCTTACATCTTAACAGGAAAAATTATTAAAACCCGTAATGATCAGCTTTCAGCTCTTGAAACAAGTTTCGGTTATGTTTTGATGGGAAATATTGCACCTACAAATATAACAAATATTCATTCCTTTTTCACGTCATTTTCTGCTAATGATTCTGAGCAATTAGATGCGACATTAAAACAATTCTGGGCCATTGAGGAAGTACCAGAAGTTAAATCTTATTCTCCGGAAGACTCATTCTGTGAGAAGCTGTATACTCATACCACTTATAGAAATTTCGAGGGCAGATTTGTAGTAAAGCTGCCTTTCAAAAACGAAATACCTTTTTTTCTCGACACGAAACGTTTAGCCTTACAGAGATTTAGTTCTTTAGAGCGCAGATTTGCCAAAAATGAATCACTTAAGATTCAATATTCAAGCTTTATCAAAAGTTTCATAGATAATCATTATTTAAATCCTATTCAGCCAAGTACGGCAATAAATAATGCTTATTATCTACCACACCATTGTATTTACAAGGAGTCCAGTACTACTCCATTGCGCGTTGTGTTTGATACGTTATATTCAGGTCCAAAATTACAAAATGATCTTTTAAATTTATTGCTTAAATTCAGTTTTCATAAATATGTCTTTACTGCAGATATTAAATCCATGTTTACTCAGATTCTTATCGCTCCTGAGCAACAAAGATTTCAAAGAATACTTTGGCGTTTTTCTGAACAGGAATCTATTGCTGAATACGAACTTACTTGGGTTACTTTCGGTGTGTCTAGCTCACCATATCTTGCAATTTGTACTCTACAGCAGCTAGCACTCGACGAACCAGACTTACCTGTGGCCTCATCTATACTCCTAAAAGATACTTACGTAGATGATGTGGTGACAGGAAAGGATTCTTTAGAAAATAGTGTTCTTGCTATAAAAGAATTAATATCTTTGTTGAAACGTGGTGGATTTGAGTTACGAAAATGGGCAAGTAATGCCCTCAGCTATTCTCTCTCGCTAATATTCCTTTGGATCATATCCTGCAACAGTCTTTTTCATTTGACTTTGATCAATCTTCGTTGAAGGTATTAGGACTTGGATGGAATCCATCATCTGATGATTTCTTTTACAAAATTTTACCTCTTCAAGCTTTCTGTACAAAGCGAAATCACTTATCCCAAATAGCTCGCATATTCGATCCTTACGGTATTCTTAATCCTGTCACTTTGATAGTGAAGACTATTATTCAACGTCTTTGGCTAATTAATTTAGATTGGGATGCAACTCCACCTTTGGAAATTACTTCAAGGTGGGAACAATTTAAAATTGAACTGCCTATACTGTCTAAGTTTACTATACCTCGTCATATTTCTTTAAATTGAATTATTTCCTGTGAGCTTCATGGCTTTTGCGACGCTTCTTTACGTGGATCTTCTGCTGTTACATACCTTCGTGTGTGTTATGATACAGGAGTCATCAAAACTTATTTTCTTTTAGCCCGAACAAAGGTATCTCCTATTAGGGTACAAACTATTCCTCGTCTCGAGCTGAATGCAGCAGTAATTCTTAGTAAATTATTATCTTATATACTGCAGACTCTCACTATACCGTTTAGTAGAATTTACGCATGGTCAGATTCGACTGTTGTTCTTTATTGAATTAATTCACAGCTATATAAATGGAAAACCTTCGTCAGTAACAGAATTTCTTGTATTCAAGACAGGATAGCTTCAAAACACTGGCGATATATTCCTTCTTCATTAAATAGACGGATCCCATGGACTTTTCCCTGAGGATTTCTTAAATACTCCTGCTTGGTGGGTGGGTCCGAAATTTCTTCGCACTACAGAAGATAACTGGTCATTCTTCTTGACCAATTCTATCGAGCATAACTTACAATTGAAACAGAAAAGTTGTCTTTTGTCTTTTCCATCTGATGAATTTGTCGATAATCTCTGTAATCGATTTTCTTCCTTTTCAAAATTAAAACGTAACTTTTCCTATGTTCTTAGATTTGTTGGTAACCTAAAATCAGCCAATCAACGAACAGTTGGAAAGCTTTCTATTCACGAACAAAGTAACGCCACTAATCAACTAATTAGATTAGTGCAACAAAGATATTTGAAGGAGGAAATAGAACAGGTTAAGGGTAATTCTATAAAATTCAAATATTTGAAAAAATTAAATCCCTTCTTTGATTCACATGATCTCCTCAGAGTGGGCGGAAGACTTAGCCAGTCAGAATTAGCGTATGACAAGCGCTTTCCTCTTCTTTAACCTTCCAAAGGTAATTTTATTAAATTACTTATTTCGGAAATCCATATTGTACATCTACATGCAGGCATTCAAGGTACGCACTTCGCCTTGTCACAAAACTTTTGGATAATTTCATCCAAACGTGTTATTCGTAGTGTTCTTTCAAAATGTCTTTCCTGTTGGAGACTAAAACCTCAAAATTATCAGCCACCTATGGTGGCTCTTCCCAACCTACGGATATCCAAGGCCAAACCATTTTCTTGCGTTGGCGTCGACTTTGGCGGTCCTTTTCTGATACGAGCCAATAAGCTTAAAAATGCTAAACGAACGAAAGCCTATATTTGCCTATTTGTATGCTTTGCCACTAAGGCTTTGCACTTAGAATTGGTATCCGAACTTACTACCGAGGCATTTTTAGCCTCATTCAGACGTTTTATAGCACGTCGAGGACGTTGCTCTGTTGTCTATTCTGATTGCGGAACAAATTTTGTAGGAGCAAAATCCTATTTAGAAGACATTAAGTCACATTTTGATAAAAACGACGTCATTACATGGCATTTAAATCCTCTGGCAGCTTCCCATTTTGGTGGATTGTTTGAAGCAGGTATAAAAAGCGTAAAAAGTCTAGAGTCATAGGCGAACAGGTTTTAACCTATGAAGAATTCAATACATTACTCATACAAATAGAGGCTGTCTTAAATAGTCGTCCCTTATGTCCTGTCAGTAATGATCCAAATGATTTTTCAGTGTTAACACCTGGTCATTTTCTTACACTAGAGCCTTTAAAGATAATTCTCGATCGGGATTACAATGATGTTCATTTAAATAGACCAAGTCGTTGGCAATTGCTGCAACGATTACATGCAGACTTTTGGCAAAGATGGAGCAGAGAATATTTACATACTCTTCATCAACGCTCGAAGTGGCATAAAAATGAGGGTAACCCTAATATAGGTACACTCGTATTAATACGTAATGAGACCAAGCCTCCCTTACAATGGCAAATGGGTCGAATTAAAACTTTAATTTTCGGTCAAGATGATATTGCTCGCGTAGCTATCGTACAAACCGCGAAAGGTGAACTTAGGCGACCTTTGGTTAAGCTATGCCCTTTGCCTTATATTGACTAAAAATGCAAATATACATTTTGGTGGGTGGGAATGTTACGTCCCTCCACACATAGTCTTAGTTTTTATTAATAATTTTTATTATTTTATTTTTATATTTAATTCTTTAATTAACGTGTGTGTATATCTTGTCAATCGTGAATTAATACGGACCTGTACAGTCCGCCCCCCCTAAAAGTCCTAAGGGAGCAGGGCTACGACACGCTACGCACTTTAATCTTAATCTTAGTTTAGAAACAGTCTTGTATAGATCGGCGCGACAAACACTTCATTATTTTTGTGTAAACCTGACCACGTGACCTTGTGAGAAGATTTTGTTCCCGAATCAACCCAGTGCACTAAGGAAGAAGAAGAAGTATTACATCAACATCACAGGTACCGTAATTTGATTGCATACACACACAGTATTTATATTAATTGATAAATTTACATATAACTTATTTTCATATTAAATTAAGCCAGCACCTAAATAAACAATTATGAGTGAGTGTTTCTCTTATAGAATTTAAATAGCTCAATCACCCGATAAACAATATAATCTTAAGGGTTATAAGATTGTTCTTCGCGACCGATATGACGGTTACGCGGGAATGGCTATACTTATAAAATCAATTCATCATTTTGAAGAAATTTGTATTACACAAAATTTTAATATTCTTGTTTGTGGCATCACTTTAAAATATAATAACTCTGATATTAATTTTGCTTCAATTTATAGACCTCCCGATATTCGATCGACTTCCACAGATTGGTGTAAAATATTGGAACAATTTCATTTTCCTTACATTATAGGTGGTAATATGAATGCGCATAACAGCTTGTGGGGTTCATTTTAAGATGATGGCATTGGGCACCAACTTATTAATGCTATTGATACTCTTGATTTAGTTGTTCTTAATAATGGCAAAGCAACCTGTCTGACCCGCCCGGATATGACACAATCTAATATTGATATTACGTTGTGCTCTCCTGATTTAGCAAAAGAAATTACTTGGGACGTCTTAGATGACACATTGGGATCGAATCATTATGTAGTTCAAATGAATATTTCTTCTGTTAATTTTCGTAATGAATACATTCTTCCAAAGTCGAAATGGAATGTTAATACAGCTAATTGGACCCAATATTCTGATCTGATTGAGTAAAATTTTCTTAACTTTTCGGACAGCTTGTCTACCTCAGAAATATGACTTCCTAATGGAAAGTATTAATAATGCATCTTCTCAATCATAAACCATTTAAAATTATTAAATGACCACCTCCTCCGTGGTGGGATTTCGAATGTGAACAAGTTGTTTCTGACAGGAAAGACATATAAAACAGAAAGACATTATAAAAACATATAAAACTAACTCTAGTTTCGCTAATTATGTACGATGTCAGGAAGTAATGGCTAAAACAAAAAAAATTCTAAAACTAAAAGCCAAAAAAAGTTGGAAAAACTGGTGTTCATCCTTAAATAAAAATATGCCTATTAAAAATGTTTGGAATAAAGCAAGGAAAATGCAAAGGAAGTATACTCCATGTATTAATCATTTTAACGATGAATTGATTGAAGAATTTTTTGACAAAATAGCCCCTCTATCAGTTAATACTGCTATAGAAATTCATTCATACGGGACGAACTTGACTTTGTGCTAACTAATAGGTCTAACTCCGGGCTACGGTGATATTAAATATTCTATGCTTAAAAAACTTCCAAATATAGCGAAAAACGTATTACTTGATATTTTTATTGATATATTTTTTTTTAATGCAGAAATTGATATATTAAGAACTGATTATCATACCAATCCTTAAACCAAATAAAGATCCCAACTTGGTACAATCATATAGGCCAATAACTTTGATGTTGTGTGTTTTGAAGACTTTGAAAAGAATTATCAAAGTTAGACTAGAATGGTGGATAACTTATAATAAATTAGCTTGTCAAAATCAATTCTCTATTAAAAAAGGGGTTTTTTTTATTTATTTACGCTGTAACCACCAGGGTTATTAGCGACCTGAAAAATATAATACAGGTGACGTTAGAAGAAATTACAATAATTGATAAAGTCCTGAGTCTTTAAGATAACTTATTATGTTCATGTTTTTTCCTAGAGCTTCCTTTATATTATTTGGGATAGCGTGCATTTTTCTTGCTGCTTCATTTGTTTTGCACTGAGTTAGTATATACTTCACGGAGAGTGTTACTTGACAATTTTTACACATTGGCGGCACAGTTCGCGTAAAGAGGTGTTTATGTGTAAAGTTAGTGTGTCCTAGTCGCAAACGTGTTATTCTCACTTGGTCGTGTCTATTCACTGTGGGTTGGAGCCACGGTTTCACTAATTGTTTGATTTCCTTGAGTTTATTTTGTGATGCACTCCACTTATTTTGCCACGCACTTAACACTTTATGTTTTATTTCTGACTTAAAGTTATCTGAAGAAACCTCATTAATAAGAATGGAGTACTGGCTGAAGGATGCTAAGCGAGCTAGTTCATCTGCCTCTTCATTTCCTTGTATACCTGAATGTGATGGAACAAACATGAAGTCAACAGTGATCTTATTATTTTTTAAAATCTCTATTTCTGATTTGATATGTGAGGCATTTGGATTATTGGTATATAAACGTTTGATAGTGTGAAGTGAGCTTAGTGAATCGGTTATTATGAGTGACGGGGACTGTTTCGACTCTTTTATGTGGATAAGTGCTTGTAATATTGCAAACAACTCCGCAGTGTATGACGAACTAATGGGATTGAATTTAAATTTTAAGGATGTATTGGGTGTAAAGATGGCTGCGCCAACACCGTCTGAAGATTTGGATGCGTCAGTGTATATCTTATAGTGATTTTTATAAGTTTCCATTTCTGTTAAGAATGATTGTTTGATCAGCTCTGTTATAGTCTCACGTTTTTTTATATATATTAAGGTTAATATTAATCTTGGGAATTGGTATTAACCAAGGTGGAGAAGTTAGGAAATTTGTTGGGAGAATTTCAGGAAATTTAAGATGTAGGTCATGAAGATTTCTTCTAACTCTTTCGTAAAATGGTGGATCTAATCTTGTTGTAGAGAAAGTGTCTTGAAATCGATCTATGAACGTATTGGTATAAGTAGGATGTTCTTTATTACTAGCTATTTTAGAAGCACATGAGAGGGAAAGGTATTTGCATCGTAAACTTAGTGGTGGTTCTCCTGTTAAGCATTGTAAACTTTCAACTGGTGTCGTTCGAAACGCACCTGTAGCTATTCGTAGAGCTGTGTTTTGAACAGTTTCTAATGTTTTCAATACTGATACTTTGCTTGATGAATAAACTATCGCACCGTAGTCAAGTTTGGATCTAAAGATTTATATACATGTAATAGTTATTTTGATCTGCTCCCCAGTTTTTGCTGGAAATAGTTTTCATAAAATTTAGTCCTGCTTGGCATGATTTTTTAAGTTCTTCTGTATATTTTTTTCCAGGAGAGCATTTGGTCGAAAACCATACCTAAAAATCTGATATTATTTGTGAAACTAAGGGTTTGATTATATAGCTTCAGATGTGGAGTTAGAGTGTTATGTTTTCGTGTAAATAAAATACATTTAGTTTTTGTCGGTTGAAGTTGTAATCCGATAGTCCTAGACCATAATTCTAACCGATTGATTATTTGTTGTAAATGTTTTTGAATAGATGTAGAGTTTTTTCCTTTGGCAAATAAAGCTAAGTCAGCAGCGTATAATCTTCCTTTAACAATCGGTGAGCATTGTTGAAGTATGTCGTTTATGGCTATTAGAAAAAGGGTTGAGTTTATAACTGATCCTTGTGGTACTCCGTTCTCTTGAACTTTATTATCTGAGTTAACGTTGTCTGATCGAACTATGAAGCTGCGAGAATGAAGAAAATTGGAAATAAATTTTAACATATTGCCTCTGATATTCCAATTATGCAATTTTGATATGATATTGTATCGCCAGACAGTATCATAAGCTTTATTAATATCAAAAATAACTGCGATACAATCGTGCTTATTTGCAAATGCTTCATGTATTCCTGACTCTAAGTCTATTAGGTTATCTATAGTGGATCTATTTTGCCTAAATCCGCTTTGTTGTGGAATAAGGAGTTTTTGTTGTTCTAAATACCATCTCAGCCTTTTGTTTACCATTTTCTCTAACACTTTACATATAATATTGGTTAAAGATATTGGTCGATATGACTTAGGTGATGTCCGGGATTTCTCAGGTTTAAGAAGTGGTAGTATTATTGCTTCGGACCAAGTTGATGGGAAAACCTGGTTACTCCAGATAAAATTATAAAGGTCTAGTAATAAATTTTTTCCATTGTCTGGTAGATGTAGTAGAAATGCTAAGGGGATACCGTCTGGTCCTGGGCTTGAATCTTTGGAAAAGTTTAAGGCTTCAGCAAGTTCTATGAAGGAAAAAGGAACGTTAAAGTTGTGAATCTCATGTCCGTCGAATCCCAATACGTTTTTTTTCTACGTTGTTTTTATGTATTTTAAAATTATCAGTGTAATTTTCGTCACTGAAATTTAATTCGTATTGGTCTGCTAGCATATCTACGATTTCTTTTCTATCACTAATTATTTTGTTATTTTTTGCTAGAAATTGAATCTTATATGGTTGGCTTTTGCCAGAGATTTTCCTTAAGTTTCTCCAAACTGACTTATGCTTGAAGAAGTATTTAGAGATGAGATGAATTTTCTCCAGGATTCTTTTCTATTTTTTTTTTAGAATGTATCTTGCCTCAGCTCTTCGTTTTTTGTAGTCCGTTATATTTTCGACTGTTTTATGATGCTTTAGTCTATTGAAAGATTTCTTATATGCTCTTGTAGCTTGGCTGCATTCAAATGTCCACCACGGAAGAGGTTTATGTTTCTTTAAAATTTTTGTTTTTCTTACATTGGTCTCTGCGGCTGCTGTGATGGTTTGTAAAAATGTACTTAAAAACTTGTCAATGTCGTTTGATGATGTAAAGTTGGTTTGGTTAATGTCCTGTTCGATCTGTTTGGTAAAATTAGTCCAATCAGCATTTTTAATATTCCATTTTGAGATAGGCGATTCGATATTTGTGGTTTTTTGATGCGTTAAAGAAATTATAATGGGGTAGTGGTCACTACCATATAAGTAGGGTAGAACGTCCCATGTTAACGTAATGGACGGAACTGGGTCACACAGAGAAATATTAATTGCCGATGATG
Source organism: Diabrotica undecimpunctata (assembly GCF_040954645.1). Classification (NCBI taxonomy): domain Eukaryota; kingdom Metazoa; phylum Arthropoda; class Insecta; order Coleoptera; family Chrysomelidae; genus Diabrotica; species Diabrotica undecimpunctata. The sequence continues at coordinate 101,909,485 of NC_092803.1, forward strand.
TGCCATTATGTATGTTGAATCTGGTTGGTCTTCCGTCGTTAAGTAGATTCAGATTTTGGGATGTTATAATATCTTCTATAATTCGCCCTTTCGGGTTGAGTTTTATGAAACCCCACATCGGATTGTGGCAGTTAAGATCTCCAACGATAATTCTGGGTGAAGGAATTTGTTCCAAAATAGCTGTTAACTCTTCTTGGGATATAGTTTGATTTGGTGGGATATACATATTACATATAGTGAAATTTTGCAATGGATTGTATATTTTATTTTTTATTCTGTAATATTGACGATTTATGTAGTTTTAGTAAATTTTAATTGTTATTGTTAGTATTACATTTTTTTTAACTTATGTAAGCTTTGTCCATAAAATTGTAAAATTTCAGTGACAATAAAGCATATTTCTATTCTATTCTATTCTACATACAAATTCGAAGAAGAAAGCTTCGCATATACCAAAAAGAAGCAAGAGAGAAAGGTAAAAATGCAGGTTTTCGTTATAAAAAATTGCTTCTAAATGGTGAATTATTCACGTTGCGTCAACTGCAAACTTCAACACAACAAAAAGAAGGTATAGTAACAGAAGTTTTGAAAAATAATAAAGCTATAAAATATGGTGATAGATCCCTCTCGAAGGAAGAGTTATCAATGGACATTACTACAGAAAGACCAAAGAAAATACCGAAAACACTGCTACACTGCTAACAGAAAGAGTGATTGTACTGCAGAGACTAGTAAACAGGATAAAAAAATATATACAACAGGAAGAAGAAAAAAAAAGGAAAAGTGGAAAAATCTTAATTAGAACGTGGAATATAAAAATATTAGAAGAAATATATGAACTACAAAACCTTCTTAATCAAACAAAAATCTACAAAATAGATATCTTAGCATTGCAGTAAATAGGATGGAAGAACGAAGACATCTGAGAATACGGAAAATACCTAATATTCTGAAAATGAAAGGAACGTTCTTTGATATAAATCTTATAAAACGCTCCTACAGAGGATAAAGAAGCAAAAGAAAAGAAAAATGTTTATGCCAGATTAGACCAAGAAGTATCAAAAATAAACAATTATAGCGTTAAAATAATTTCTAGAGATTTAAACGCAAAAATATGAAGAGAGGAATATTATATCAGAGAACAATAGTTATAAATAGCCTGCATGAAATAAGTAACGACAATAAGCAAACAATTATAGATTTCGCAGCACACAAAAAAATGGTGATAAACAGTACAAAATTTCCAAATAAAAATATCCACAAAGAAATATGGGTTTCTCTAGATATGAAAACAAGAAATCAGATCGACCACGTCTTAAGAGAAGCAAGACATACTTCAGACATTTCCGATGTGAGAAGTCACAAAGAGGCAAATGGCAATTCGGATCACCACCTTGTTCTAATTAAATATAAACAAAACATTAACGCCAAGGAAACAGAGAAAGGTGAAAAAAAAGATCAAATATGCTTAAGATATATTGACTTCTAATGATGAAAATAGAACAAGTAATGAAACGAAAATATAATGAAACAATGTAATAACGTAAATGAAAAATAGGTCAGAAATATCGAAGATAAGTGGAAGATTTTAAAATAAGCAGTTATAACAGCTGCAAAATAAGTTGTGGGGAAAACCAAAGAACCTAGCCAAAAATATGGTGATTTGATGACTCCTTTTTAATATTTATGTTTGGTTTAAGTGATAATTTAAATATCTGTTGGTGTAGGTTGATTTTCTGTAGACACTGTTTACTATTATATATGCTGCTTTGCGAGTAACACATCCACAACAGGTAATACGTTGTTGTTTTCTTTTTCCATGATGAATATCTAGGTTTAAATAGGTGTTGTCTGTGCATGGTGTTAATATCTCCATTATAGCCGATATATTCAGTTTAGTTTTGTTGCTAGAGTATCATTTCTCTCAAATTTGGTTCTTATTATTTTTAAAGTTTTTTTTCCAAAGGCACATTGGTGAAAAGGCCTGGTAATATCAAAACTGACTAGCATAATATGGTTAAATCCTGAGATTGCATGAAAATGGCTAATAGGACAGAATGCCTTTCCAAGATTTTGTCGACCCACTATTCCACCATATTAGAACTGTGATCTAGTTTATACAGAAAATGCTGTAAATGTATTCGTGTTATGTGCGTATGACTTTAATATCTCTATGAGAAATGTTGACAGTTTGCTGGAAGGAGAATCCATGCTACCGCAAATTGGTCTCAGAAGTTCATTTTTTTTGTGTATTTAAGAGTTTCAGCATAGGTGCGGTGGTGTTCTGCTATAGTGAGGTGTTTTTTTTTTGGTTGTCTTTCAGTTACTCCTTTAATTTAGATGGTATTCATTTTTTTATTTTTCACTCAGGTTGTTTAGGTTAAGATGTTGATTTACTGAAACTTGCAAAATAATTTATTTTTTTTGTCATGAAAAATGATGGAGTAAATGACTAGAAAAGTTTTTGAGGTGATTAATATGAAAACTATTTATAATGAAAGATGAGTTTTAATAAAATATGTTTTAAACATCTGTGTAAAATTTTTTAAATTTGGGGGTCGGGTTCATATAAAAGTCAATGATATGCTGTCATTAATGTTTCAAAAAGGCAGAGCTAGTACGTCTTTTTGATGTACCTATCCATGACAAATGCTGGAGATTATCATGACAATCTTTATCTTGTCTGCAGCAGGGCGAAAAAGCTGCACATATGTTGTGTTGATCCAGGTCTAAGGTTCTTTAAACAGGATGTTCTTGTTCTATTATTTTCATTTCAAAGAGAAAATTATTAATATAGTTGATTCGCCAAGCATAAAAAATTTGAGCATAAAATATTAAACATAAAAAGAATTATTACCGGAACCATGCAACATAAAAATGCCCATCGCTCATTTTAACCGCTGAAACCTGTCATTGCATCCTTTTTCATTTAAAAACAAAGATTTAATAATTAATAATAAGAATATAAACTAAAACGATAAAATTTAGGCTAGAATATAATTTGACATAAATTTGTAGTATTGATATATTGGTGTTGTTTATTTTATTCGAATATTTATATAATTTTAAAGTCCAGAGATGGAAGCCCCAAGGAAACAGAACAAGAGGAAGGCCCCGTAAAAGATGAATAGACGACGTAGAGAGGGATCTTAAAACCATGAACATCAGGCAGTGGCGAAGGAAAGTATCCGACAGGGCAGAATGGAAGAACATTGTTAAGCAGGCCAAGACTCACAAAGGGTTGTAGCGCCATTAGAAGAAGAAGAAGATATAATTTTAAAAAATGTCTTTTTAAAAGATAAGCTCAATTCATAGATGATATGACAAATTACAAGAAAAGCTTTTTCCACCTACCTCTATCCAAAGTATACATTTCCTGACCTCATTGTAGGGAGCAAAGTCGTACTTTTTCTCCCTAGGGAGACAAAGTACTTTTACTTCCTAGAAAGTAAAAGTAAAAGTGACGTCATGGTATATTATCGATGAAATAACATCGACGAAAAAATCATACGTATAACATGGGAGTAAAGTTCTTTTTCCTCCATTGAATGATTACTACCCTCCGCTACGCCTCGGGCAGTAAAGTTCATTCTCGGGAGGAAAAGTAGCACTTTTGCTCCCTTGTTATACAAATAGCTATTTTTTTTATTACCTTTTAAATTTGGTGCCTACATATTATCGTATTTCATCAAACTGGACGATGTAACAAATGATTAAATAAGTATTATGCAAGTAAATTTTGTTCGCACTGTAAGTACTTTTTGCTTGCTAAATAATTGTAGGAAAACTAAAGTTTATTTAAGGGGTGTTTGAGTGCTCTCCTATATTTCTCGCAAGTTGTATCTTGCTGTAGGAAATACATTTGTTGAATTAAAGATTTATATGTTTTAAATATTATATGTCAAAAAGGTTGAGGTTGTCAGTCGGGCTTAAGTTGTAAAATGGACTACATTCTGGCATTACTAACGTTTTAAAAAGGTAGAGCTAGTACTTCTTCCAGGATGAGTGATGAATGTTTACCATCAATATGGCAATCTTTATCTTATCTGCAGCAGCGCAGGTGTTGCAGAGATGTTGTTTTGAACTAGGTTCTAAGGTTCTTTAAACAGAATTATCTTCTTTATCCTCGCTTTCCAAATATTTTTCCTTTCAAGATAGCTAATAGAAGACCATATCTGGATTTATTTCGCCTGATATGTCCAAAGTAATATATCTTTCGAGATTTGATTGTGGTCAGTACCTGTCAGTTCTTGGGTATTTTTCTGAGGACGTCTTTCTTTATGACTCGGTCACTTCACGGGATCTTAAGTATACTTCGATATAACTACATCTTAAATGCTTCCAATCTTCTGCACATATCTTCTTTCGATTTTCATGATTTAACACCATAAAAAAGGACAGAGAAGACGTAACATCACAACATTCTTACTTTTATACCATGAGAGGGGTTGTGGCTCTTCAAGAAGCCCCTTATCTAGTTGAAGGTGGATCTAGTTTTTTCCAATGCACGCTATTATCTCCGGGTTATTGATTATTCTTCATTTATTGAGATGCCAAGGTAGTTGTAGTGCTTTACTCTTCCACTCTAGTGTTTCTTGCTAATTCTTATGAGCTTCGTTTTCTTTACGTTTATATTGGGTTCATATTGTTGACTATATTCCATGATATTGTTCATAAGAACTTGCAGGTCTTCTAGTTTGTCCGTAAATACTTTGGTGTCGTCTGTATATTAAATGTTGTGTAACCGGTGCCCATTTAGCAAAATGTCTTTTTTAATTTTTTTAAAAATCCTTTATAAAAGGTATATAATTTAAAAAAAACCCAATCGGACGATATTACAAAACGTTTTCGGAATCCATATTCCATCATCAGTGCACTAGGTGGGTATACATGTATTGAGCCACTAAATATGTAGGTAAAAACCCGTTAAAAATTGTTTTTTAAATTTGGTTTAGATTATATGGTAATACATTCTATGATGTTAAAGTTACCAGTGGATTTGGTAACATGGCGATAACTTTAACATCATAGAACGTATTACCATATAATGTAAACCAAATTTAAAAAACAATTTTTAACGGGTTTTTACCCACATATTTAGTGGCTCAATACATGTATTCCCACCTAGTGCCCTGATGATGGAATATGGATTCCGAAAACATTTTGTGATATAGCCCGATGGTGTTTTTTAAATTATATACTTTTTATAAAGGATTTTTAATAAAATTTTTTGTTATATATGGTATACAGCCAACTACAGGAACAATGATTTCTTTTTATTTCCTTTTTTTCACATTAGAGATTGTATATTAGAGGAGACAAAATACGGTCGTGATTCACGCCACGCACGCTATTCGGTATGTTCAATACTGAGATTTGCGATCTGATTCTAGTAAAGGTTTTATTATAATAAAATTATTTTCATATCTTTGTTGTTAATTCCTGCTTCTTTTAATATTTGCGTCACGTTGACGTGTTGTACTCGATTAAGAGTACATGCTATCCTAATTTCCCATTAGCATATAACGTGGCTCTAATACCCGCTAACAGAATACTATGAACGACAAATATTATCAGTAAAAACAACGTTTAAGTTTTTGTAACTTTCAGTTTATGCTATATTTGTGAATTTTGATTAAGCAATAATTTTGGTTATAGAATATCACTGTTATTCAAAATATATCAAATTTTTAAAACAGACAGGTAGCTTATAAGAATTTTTTTAATTTGTCCTCATAAACTGAAAGATAATTGATACTCATATTTAAATATATTAATAAATATTTCTTGCAATATACTCTAAATTTTTTAACTCAAAATGTGGTTTTAATTGTATTCAATTTAATTTGTCTTTAAAAAGAACACATTCTTTAAATTCTACACAACTAAATAATGTCTATTAGGCGTAAATAATCGTGGGCGATGTTATTTTTATATTTAAGTACTTTAAATTCGATACTGTTTGTATGCGGGAATTATACAGTTTAACATACATTAGTAAAGACTAATTATAAATAACTATTAAGTACACAATGGAGGCAAAATTAGATCAAACACAGACAATTGAAAGGCTTGTGAATACAAATTGAAAGTTGAGGTTGCGGAAAAGGCTAATTGGACTAATTTTACACGGTACGGTGGTAATGTCTGACGTAAAGGAATAATAGTGCGTTGAATAAGTTCTCATTATTAACTTTACCAGATAATAATTTAGAAAGAGATGGGTACATTCTAAAAAAAGTTACTTATTTAGCTTAAAAGCAATAGGCAAGTATACATATAAAGAAAAATCTATATTTAAAAAAACAATAAACAATGGTTTAAAAAGCATACTTAGAGAAACAGGAAGCGTACATGGGTAAAAAAATGGTATAATAATTGTGTTAAGTAAATAACGTAATTTGCTAATATTTTTATTTGTGGTAGTTTTACAAAAAGTTTTTAAAAAGTTTATAAAATGAATTCAAGTTATCTATATAAATCATTGAGTCAGTTACTCGAAAATGACATAAACTCTAATTTCACTATTTGGGAGAGTGAGTCATCGTTTGAAGGCGTAGAAGTGGGGAAAGACGTATGAAAATCCAGTGGCGTACACTCACTTTTATTTCAACGTTAATTATATTATATTGTCAATATTATTGTTCAAACTAGGCCACAATATATTTATCTGCAGGTTTTTACTGAAGTTTCCATCTCTATATCCAAAGACTGTTTTCAAAGATATAAATTATAGTTTTATTTATTTTATTTGTTTATTATTATATATTTATATATTCTTATGTTATTTTCTTTTTTTTTTTCTTAACTTTAAAAACGGTCTCTATAATAGATATTGAAACGTCAGTAAAATAAACATGTAAATAGATGTATTGTGGCTTATTTCCAACATTCTCCCTAAAAATATGGAATGCCACAAGCAAAAAGCCACAGAAAAATAAATATTGCTATCATTTGTATATTTGTAAACGATCTTTTTATATAGAGATCGAAACGTTAGTAAATTAAACATTTCAATTAAATATATTGTTACTTATTCCCAACTTATTTTGAGTTTTGGTAACAAATGTGAAGTTTGAAATATGCTTAAAAAAAAGCTGAATATAAACTTTTACATTACAAACAAACTAAAACGTTAAAAACTGCTCTTTTAATTACACTAGTACGTTTTTCAAAAGTAATTAACTCCTGCTACAAATTACACCAAAAACCTTCCTTTTGGATTTATTTCCCGTGACGTGCGATCGTTTATAATGTAAAAGTTTAAATTCTGCGTTTTTAGTCATATTTCAAATGCCTAATATCGGTTGCCAAAAATTAAAATCAAATTTTCATGTTATAGGTTCTAAATAAAAGTAATAAATTTTATTTGCACTCTTCACCTTTAAAATGCATTTTAATGTTTGTCGATAGACATCAATTTTTTAACGTCAAGTTGATCCAAATTTTATTTAACATTGATTTTTTACGCGCGGAACTGACATTCAAAATCGCCGGTCGCTTCAAGCGGTGTTTCTGAGAGAACAGTTTATTCTACGCAAAAAGTGCTAATAAATATTTTTGTTTAAAATTATCTCAGCTAAATTTTTTATTTAAAACATTTTTTTTACGGCGTACAAATTCTTAGCAAATCGATTTTTTTTTGCGTTTTTATCCCACTATAAGGGAGGTTTTAGAGGGAAGACCTGACCTAGAGTAAAAGTGGTAATTTTTTTTGCATATTTTTGGGGTCCCAAAATTGATATTCTCAGCAAAATTCCGCTTGTTCGTATGATTTTTAGGGGTCAAATTTTTGACGAATCGACTAAGGGCCGCGCCGTCCACGTGTACAATGTGTGCAGCGCACACAAGCGAGAGCAAGTAAGGGGCGCCACTAGAGTTGATACAAAAATTTTACGACAGCCAAAACAACACTTACCCAGTTACTGATCTTACCACTCTGCGTATCATAACTTCAAAGTTAGGCACATAACGTATTGATTTACAATCTGTATAAACAAAAAAAATCCTATGAAGACATGCAGATGCGAGCAACGATAAATAGTATAAAGAACCTGGAGGAGTGAAAGAATTTATTTACACCTTAGACCGTTGCAGTTGCATTGTTCAGTTGGACACCACCAACGCACGTCGTATATATCTAATTATTAGAATAATATTTGTTTCAACTTGTCAATTTTTGGGAACCCTGCATAAGTAAATCGCAGATCTTAACTTCCAATACCAATATCAATAAACCTATAGTCGTGATACACACATCATATAATAAAATTGCAAAAATAGACATGATATAGGGTGTAATAAAAGCATGGTGTAGCTAGCGAGAAACAAAAGCATAGTTTTAGAAATCTTCATTTAAAACAAAACTGTTGAAAATTAATATTGTTTTGAAGCTATTTTCTTCTGGCATCTTAAAGTAATTACTATTTTTATGGGAATAAGTCACAATTGAAGTTTAAAATAAGTCATTGACGTGTACATTAAAAGTACAGCTTTACAATTTTAACAAAATAAGCATTGTGCAAATAAAAGTGTTATCACTTTTATGAAATATGCACTAGTGTGAACTAATCTTGGGTCGAGTTTATGAATGCAATGCATCTTAATCCTATGTATACCTTATTTGAAAATTAATAATTAAAAAAGGGAAAAAATGGGAATATGAAATAATATTTATGGTTGTTTTAATAGGGGTTTTTCTTAATTACATAATAGAAAATTTGGGTTCTTTGTCTATATGACTATTACAAATCATGGATTTAATATTTTCTTTTAAAACTTTTAGATGTCTCATAAAGGAAAGAAAAAAATGTCGGATTTTCAAAACCTAGTAAAAAAGAAAAAATGGGAAGAAGATCGCAATAAAAAGGCCAGAAAAATAACACAGTTTTTTTTTCTATTCTGCAATAGTAATTTCTACATTAAGTTCTAACGAGGCGTCGACTGGCATTGAATATTTCGAAACATCAATCTGACGAGCAGATTCAGAGTGACGCAAAATTAACACTGTGCCACTGGTGAAATCGATCCCAATGAAAACTCAAGTGAGTTAAAGTCACTTCATATTGATATCATTACTTGTGATGATCCAGGTCTTGAGCCAAAGACTCTTAGTACATGTTTTATGCAAATTTTAGTTGAAAATTGTCTCAAACAAATAATACAGTTCAATTTTACCCGCCATTCATCGGAACGACCATTTTCTTCTAATTATTATGATAGCAACTAAAAAAATGGCGAAGTTTATCATAGAAATTGGTTAGTTTATTCCATTACTGAATATTCTGTATTATTTTTCCTGTAAACTTTTTAACCCCTTAAGAAAATCATGTATTTCGTCGAGGATTCAATGACTGACTGCATGTATGAATGTATTGTTACGATAAATAATGACTCATATCTAAACTGTAAATATCTTTTTCTAATAAGTATTTTTTAGGTAACAGGTCCACTCTTATACCTGCGATTGGAACTCTCCAGAGAAGGGTCCAATAAATTCGTTGGCGACCAAAGATCAAAGAAGCCGGCAAAAGCTTCGAGATAAACAAAATGAGGTATAAAAACGGCCGATTTGAGATTTGAAAGGACAGTCTAAAATTATTATCGAGTCTAGTTTTGAAATGTAACGCGCGTATTGTCGGGAATATAAATTGTAATAAATGTAAATAAATTATATAATTATAATGTAAAATAAATTAGAGTAATATTGTATAAATAAAAACTTTAATAAACTAAGTGTTAGAATATGTTATAATAAATAAATTTAATAAATTAGACTAATAAACTTAGTTCATTGGTATCAAAGTGAAATATAAAATAAATTGTGCAAATGACTACGATTTATGAGCTCACAGTTACGAATTTAAGAAGACATCTTGAGGACAGAGAATTAGGTTTTACCGGAAAAAAGGATGATTTAGTCCAACGACTAAAGAACGCTTTGAAGGAAGAGGGTTTGGATCCGAAAACTTATATATTTGAATACAAACATGCTGCTGTCATCTCGTCGATTTCGAAATTAGAGAACAAAGTTTTTAGCGATATTTCGAAAGTTTCCGGCGACATCGCTTCTTTAGAAGACAAAGTTTCTAACGAGATTTCTTCTCTGGAAAGCAAAGTTTTTACTAACATCTCTTTGGAAAATTTTAAAGTCACTTCTGAGATGTCGTCCCTCGACGATAGAATATCGACGTTAAAAATCCAAGTTTCTGCCGATATGTTGGCCTTCGAAGAAAAGATATGGAAAGAGATGAAAAGGAAGATGGAGGAAACAGGGACAGCAGAGAGAGGAAATAATCCAATTAAAATAGAGAAAAAAGAAGACGAGACGAAATGTAAAACACGGCCGAAATTTAAAGGAAGTGGAGGTTCTGTTCATGCGAAAGTCCCAACTTTCGACGGAAAATCGTCTTGGAACAACTACATGAAACAGTTCGAATCAGCTGCAAGAGCGAATGGATGGTCTGAAAAACAAAAAGGCTGTAAACCTGACTATCGCTCTTCGAGGACATGCCTTAGATGTGCTTCAGACCATAGCTGTAGAGGAGACGGATGATTTCGAATAACTTAAGAAGAGGTTAAATATGCGATATGGCCACGAACATTTGTAGCATGTATATCCAGAACCAGAATGGCCAGAACCAACTGACAAACATCAAATGAGAAGTTTTCTTGGACTATGTACTTATTACCGGAGGTTTATTAACAAGTTTGCAGATAGCGCTAAGCTATTACCGCGACTTACAGAGGAAGTAATTTGAGGAGTGCTATCTCAGCTTTAAGGGGGACAGGAAAGAGTCCTTGGATATTTTAGTAAAGTTATTTCAAAACCGAAGCGGAATTATTGTGTCACGAGAAGAGAACTTCTAGCAGTAGTGAAATCAGTAGAGCACTTTTATCAATACCTCTTGGACGGAAGTTTTTAATCCGAACCGACCATGCTGCCCTTAAGTGGTTAATGCAGTTTAAAAATCCAGAGGGTCAGATAGCCAGATGGATAGAACGACTCCAAGAATACGATTGATTGAGCACCTGGCTGGAGTTAGCCACAGAAACGCTGATTCTCTTTACAAAAAGCTATGCCCAGCAGAGTATTCCCACTGCAACAAAACGTAATCCAAGGAAGCAGCAGTGCTAAGAACAAGGATGGTCAACGACGACTGGACGCCTACTAATATAAGAAAAGAACAAGAGAGAGATCCAGTAGTACAGAAAATTCGAAAATGGAAAGAGGAAAACCGTCGACCACCTTGACAAGAAATATCAAACCTATGCTCAGTAGTTAAGACGTATTGGGCCTAGTGGAACTCATTTATCATGGAAGATGGCTTGCTCAAACGAGTCCTGGAAAATGATGACGGTTCAGAGAAGAGAAGACAGTTGGCGATCCCAAAGAGCAGAATAGCCGAAGTACTTCGTCAGTTACACGACAGTCCATCAGGAGGGCATTTTGGTGTAAAGAAAACCCTTCAGCGAATTCGGGAACGGTTTTATTGGATAAACAGTTCCGACGACGTAAAAGACTGGTGTAAGAAATGTACTATTTGCGCTACGATTAACGGGCCTTACCGAAAAAGGAGAGCTCCTAGGAGACAATATAATGTTGGAAGCCCGTCCAAATAGCTTTGGACATTGCTGGGCCATTTCCAGAAAGTGAAAAGATTTACGCACTTCCAGATCAGAAATCCGCCACTATTCCAGATAAATTGATAAAAGAATATATCAGTGGGCAAGTATTTGACAAAGATGGTGTCCGATCATCAGCAAGACTGGGACCAATATCTTCCGTTCTTCACAATGGCCTACAGATCTGCTGTTAACGAATCAATAGGCCAGACACCAGCTAGAGTCCTATTCGGACGCGTGATGCGACTACCTTGTGATCTAGAGTTTGGGTGTCGACCTGGGGAAGATGTAGCAGGTGAAGATTATGTAATCGAACTACGAATAAGAATGGACAATGTACATAAGTTGGTCCGTTCCCACTTTCAGATCGCTAGCGACCGAATGAAGAAACAATACGATACGCAAGCCGAGAAGGGGTGCTTTAAGACGAACGACAAAGTCTGTCTCTATAATCCCAAGAAGTGAAAAGGTTGTTCTCCCAAGTTGCAGCAGTTTTGGGAAGGTCCATACTTCATTATGGAGAAGATCAACATCAACGATATCATCTACCGAATAAGCAAGATTCCGAGGGGAAAGCCGATGATAGTACACCATAACCGGCTGGCGTCTTTCCAAGCTGATCACGACGTAGATGAAGAAGTGGAAGTAAACCAAGTCCAAGATGTGTCTGACATCACGTTTGAGGAATTCATGGGGGCCTATGAAGGTACCGGTAAAGCAAGACATGGTGTTACCACTGAAGAGAAGCAAGATCTACTCGCGCTTCCCGATGACTACTCACTAGCCCTTCCCATCCCGGCCAGTATCAAAGACACACCAGGGTTGGCATCCTTTTTTCGAAGGAAGTTCGGTCGAGTTACAGAACTTCAATGCCAAGTGCCAGCTCCCGGAAAAGCCTTGAAACTTCAAGATGCATCACGTTACCTTTTCTATCTGGTAACAAAAGACACTGCCCGTGACCAACCTATCTACCGAGATGTATGGGAAGCCCTACTTCAACTGAGAGAGCGCGTACTAGAGTTCGACGTGCAAAAGTTAGCGATGCCAAAGTTGGAGTGCCGCCAATTAGATTGGAGGGTTATCCGTATGGTGGAGGAGATCTTTAAAGACACCGAAGTCCAGGTGTTATTCTGTTGCAATCTGCATAGTTACTAGTGCGGAGAGAAAACCGTCCCTTGTCATTTGTATACAACTGGAAGTTGTAAAAGAGGGTCCAGTTGCCGATACCAGCATACCGTTTCAGTTCCAGTCCCGACAAGGTTCCAGGAGGAACCATCTTTTAAGAGGGGGCAATGTTACGATAAATAATGACTCATATCTAAACTGTAATCATCTTTTTCTAACAAGTATTTTTTAGCAGGTAATATCCAAACGGGTCCCCTCTTATACCTGCGATTGGAACTCACCAGAGAAGGGTCGAATAAATTCTTTAGCGACCGAAGATCAAAGAAGCCGGCAGAAGCTTCATGATAAACAAAATGAGTTATAAAAACGGCCGATTTGAAATTTGAAAGGACAGTCTAAAATTAATATCAAGTCGAGTTTTGAAATGTAACGCGCGTATTGTCGGGAATATAAATTGTAATAAATATTGTAAATAAATTATATAATTATAGTGTAAAATATATTAGTGTAATATTGTATAAATAAAGACTTTAGTGTTAGAGTATTTTATAAAAAAGTTAATAAACTAGACTAATAGACTCAAACATGTAAAAATAAAACTATAATTCACAGTGTTCATCAAAAACTTCTTAAAATTTAGCTTTTCTTGGGCAACATAGTAAATTATTTGAAAGACATAACGCTAATTTTTAAAAATGCATAGGTAAATTTTATTCGATAATGGCTTATCATGTTCACCGTGTCATACAAAGTGTACAAGGTACAAAAATGCCCTTCTATTTTGGTTATAAAGTCCAAAGTGAAATTATATGCGTTTTGGCTAAAGAAATACAAAAGTCAATTTTGCAGCTTTGCAAGCAGAATAAATACTTTTCAATTACATTGAATTGCACTTCCGATATTGCACATATGGAAAAAATAAATATTAACATTAGATTTGTTTACTCTAACAACTGTTCTAAAAAATTAGAAATACGAGAATATTTCTTAGCTGTTTGTCCAATTGTAGCAATTTGCGACACAACAGATATGGGTTTGAGCTCTTTTATACTGGAGAAATTAAAAAATTATAAATAAATAGTGGATACAATATTGGATTGGATATGACGTAATTATTATTGATTGGAATAGGTGGAAATACGATGCCATTAAAATGCGATGTATGTATGAAATACGATGTATTAATTAAATATATTTTAGGAATAACCAGTTCAAGAAACTAACTATCGTAAAACTGACACCAAAGGAGGATTTAAATCTGACGAGGAGAAAAGACATGAATAGATTTATCGATTTGAATAATTATAAAAGCGGAATCATAATGATAACAATCAAAAGTATTATTAAGCAAATGACAACCGTCAAAAACCCAAATTCACTTTGGCAACATAAAATGTTCAAGCTACTTTTCGGCAGGAGCTATAAAGTAATTAATAAAAGAGATATAAATATATAAACTGGACATTGCAAGAAACGAAACATATTTCCGGACGTTGGAAATAAAGGACAAAACCAGTGGAGTAGATAGAATGCTGTGAACAGGCTTTATTATAAGGAAATGGTGGTTGGAAGTACTTCACTCCAACGGAGAGAAATATACACGGGAAAAAAGTCAATAAAACTGATCGTGTACTGATTGAAAAAAAAACATACTTATTTCATCGCAAACATGAAAAGTATTGACAGGCTATAGCTCTGACCACCTGTTAGTAAAAATTTTATACAAAAGTGAAGTGAAAGTGAACAAAAAAGTGAAAAAAGAAGAATATAGTAACAGAATTAACCCATTAGGCACTAGGATACCATATATGATACATTAAACAACGATCTTTTCATCGTGACTTACAGCGTGACCTCCAGAACCTTAGTATATTTTTTAGGTCTATTGGTATGTAGTTTAGTTGCAAGCGAAAGCAAAATACATTTGAAAATTATTTGTTGTTATGATTGTATGTTAAGAGTTTATCTTTGTTTTGACTACTTATCAAAATGTGTTTTAATAAAAGGTAGGTTATTATTTTACCAGTGCATAATAAAAATATTTTGTATGTGTAAAAATTTAGTTCATGTGATAAGTTGATAACATTTATGCATATAAAAAAGGAGTATCAGATATGCCCAGTGTTTATAAATTTGTATAACACGCTAGTCTTTTAGGATATGTAATTGTTAAATCTACATAAATGTTTTAATTTTTTGTTACACATTGACAGTCCAAGAGATTGCAGATCGTTGAGACAGAACAATTTTAGGAGGATCTTGACAATGAAACAATTGATCGGGTTTATATAGAACCCCCGAAAAACTGAGAAGAATCAGACGAAGATTCTGGAGATAAATCTAGTGGTAGAGGAGTATTGCTTAAACAAATACAACAGCGATATTTGCAGTATTATGGACACATTGCTAGAAGAACAGGTACGATGGATAAACTGATAGTCGAGGGTAGAGTTAAAGGAAAGAGACCTAGGAGAAGATTTCCAAGCCGTTAGGTAGATCAAACAAAAATATTGATTAACCAATGGTTACATGAAAAAAACTTTAAAAGCCTGATGGTGTCACCACATCCCAAAAGGGATTAGGACCGAGGAGGGGGAGTAGAGACTTAATATTCGAAAATAAATCGGTACTAATGATTATGAAAATATTAAAGATATTGCACATAAAGAGTCTAATGAAGATAATACCATACAAAAATTACAATCCAAAACGTGTTTCCAATTTCAACTTTCTCAAAGTTTGCAGGTATGCCACCAGTAGACCTGTTCGAGCTTTTAATTACTGATGATATCATACAGTTACTTTGTGTTGAGACTACTCGATACCCCCAGTTTAAAAATTGTTAAGACCCAAAAATTGCAACTCAAAAAATTAAATGCTTTTTAGTAATTCTTATAGTTTCTGGTTATGATAAAAAGCCATCAAAAAAAATTACTGGGATTCTGGAGATGATATGCAAAACAAAGCCGTTTATAATTCCATGCGTCGTGACAGATTTATTCAGATCATGAGATTTGTACATTGTGCCCATAATACTCTTCTCGAACCCAACGATAAACTGACTAAACTTAGACTTCTGAGAAATAATATAAAAACTAACTTCCTAAGACATTATATTCCGGATCAAGAAATCAACTATGATGAAAGGATGATAGAATACTTTGGAAAACACCGATGTAAGCAGTATATTCGAGGAAAACCCATTTGGTTTGGATATAAAGTCTGGTATCTTAATTCAAAAAACGGCTACCTCATAAATTTTAAGGTTTATCACAGAAATATGCCAAATTCTAATCGAGAGCATCAATAAAAATTGGGTAAAGCAACAGCTACGTTATTGCAGCTTATTGAAGAAATGCCGGAGGAAACTAGATCTTTGCTATATCATTTTTATTTAGATAACCTATCCACATCCATCAATATTCTTTATTATTTAAAAGAAAATGGTTATGAAGCAACAGGAACAATTAGAAAAAATAGACTAACAAAGAGTTGTCCACTCCGAACAGAAAAAAAGTTAAAAAAAGACATCTAGAGGTACTTATGACTATGCTGTAACCACAGATTAACAAGTAATGGTTACACGCTGGATGGATAATTCTGTAGTTACTGTAGCATCAACTGTTCATAGAGTTTTTTCAGTATCGAATGCAAGCCGCTACTCATCGACTGAAAAAAAGAAAATAAGGATTTCTAGACCTAATTGTATTGGAAAATACAATGCATTCATGGGGTATACCGATCAAATGGATGCGAATACAAATGTTTATAGAGTTGGAATTAGAGGCAAGAAATGGTGGTGGTCCATTTTTACTTGGCTACTAGATACATCTATCCAAAATTCGTAAATAGTATATAGAAAACATCACCCAGGTGTACCCCAATTGAATTTTTGAAGAGACATAGCACTGCTGGACGATCATCCACTTATTCACCTGCAAACAGGATTGCTGTCGATATTACGTACCATCACAGTGATCACTATGTTGAATATGTTCCGAATAATAAAAGAAGACGCTGTGCTGGCAGTCACGTACAATCGAGCGCTGTGGGAACACAATGCGGCAAATGCAGAGTAGGGTTGTGTATTCAGTGCTTTAGTGACTTTCACAAACAAAATTGAAGCTTTTTGAGCAATTAAGCAATTTTCATATATTCATAATTTTTGTAAAATTAACAATAAAATTATCTACATCCTTTAATATTTGTTTACTTTAGTAGTATGGGGACTACTAGGTGTCGTATACGGTACATGGTGTAATATTATTATTACGGGACGGGTATTTAAAATATTAGTTATGTACAATATTTGGGCACCCCCATTTAAGAAAAAATTAAAAACTACAGCAAATTCCACAATTTTAAAATTAAGTACTTAATGAGTTAAAAAAAGAAATAATCAGAAAAAGATATAAAAAAGAAATAGAAAAACTATTTTTGAAAAAAAAATCTAGTCACAAAACTAGAAGAAAAATGGGAACAAATAGATTAAATAACTGAAGAAGCAAGTACAAAAGTGGTACTTAGAATATACCAGATACAAAAGAATGATTTTACAAACAATGTACAGAGCTGGTAGAAATAAAAACAAATGTTAAAATACGTAAGATGACAGATCCCAGTGATAAAAACAGAGAGAATATAACCAGGTACGAACAAATCAAATTTCAAGGAAAAAAGAGAGAATTTATTGAAAAGACAACACGTTAAAAAACTAGAAAAAGGTTACCAAAGTAAAACCAATTACATAAAAACAGAAGGAGAGCCAGTATGAAGCCTAACAAATTTTTGAAAGAATGGAAAATTTATTTTGAAACATTATTAAATAGTAAAGAAAAAGAATAATGTTACTAAAGAAGACATAAGAGCAGAAGAAAAGAAAGAAGAAGAAAATAAAATAATCAAACCAACCAGAAAAAAGTTCAAAGAATTATTAGCTATTTGAAAAACAATAATAGCCCAGGACAAAATAAAATAAGTGCAGAAATCTTAAAGACAAAAGGTAAACTACATGCAAAGTAACATGAACTGATAGAGCTTATAACGAAAAAACAAAAAATTTTCGAAGAGTCTTCCAATTACTGAATAATACCATTACACAAAAAACGCGATACGTCAATGGTAATAAATTAGAGGGGCATTGCCCTGCTGGACATTTACTACAAGCTAATTGGGAGAACCATAAGAGAAAGACTAAATATATACACAAAAAAAACTATTAGGAAAATATCAGGAGGGCAAATAATAATTAGATAGCTGAAAACAACCTATTATAAATGCAAAATGGTTCAACATGATCTATTTATATCGGGTAGACAGGCCTATGATAAAGTAAATAGATGAAAAATGAACAAAGCACCAGGACAATTAAAAATGACAAAGAAATTAGTTTAAATTATAATTATGACCTTGAAAATAAAAAGTAACGAAATGGTATGGAATTAACATAAATTAAGAATGAAGAGCTGTAAATTGAAGATGTTAAAAGTTATTTTCGGCGGAAAAATCACAGCAGATGGTTGGCCAAGAAAAACTAATCACGAATTACAGATGCTTGACAAGGAGCTAAGTGTAACAATATTTAATTTTTTAATTAATTTTAATTATATTAAAAAACATAGAGATTTAGGAGGGCAGAATATGTTAAAAGAGTGGATATCAAAAGGCTACCAAAGAAAAAATTATTAAAAATAATGCCAGTTCGGATATTTAAAAAAAAAGTGCCCCCTTTTTTAATTTAATGTCTGTTTTGTCCTTTTAATTGTATTCTGTTTGTCCCTAATTTTCTTTAATTGTCCTTAAGTATTTTAATTTTAGTAATTTTAATATATCTGACATCACAATTTTCTGCCAAAACAGAAACCAAATTTAATTTATCAAAATTTGATAAAAAGCAGTTGCACACCCACATAATTGTACATCTGACTTCATTCATTGTCATATACCCATCCTTTTAATTAAAAAAATCCAATAAATTAACACATATTTCTAAAATATATCTATGGAAAAAATAAAAATAACTTTTAATAAGTTAATAATATAAAACATCACTTTTATTTAACAAACAATTACATAATACCTTATTCCTATTTCATTTCTTAATATCTCCCCCCTCAAGAACTTCCCCGCTAACTATCAAACAGTTACAATAAAACAGATAATTACTCATCGCCAGCAATCCAGGATAGTTTGAACTATGTTTCACGAATCATTAATTAATAATTCTTGTACCGGCATATCATTAGTATTTTGGTTATTTACTAATTTATTTCAATTCAATAGATTATCTTATACCAATTTGTGGGTTTTTACTTTGTCTGCTTCATCATTTTTATTCATATTAATAATCACAGACATGTAATATTGGCATAATTACTGTAATTGTTATCTTTATAAGACAGCACCCTAATGTGGGCTTTGTAATTTCAGCATTTAATTTAATATATTAGCTTGTACATTACACACATGAATAAAGATTATATAACTCCAAACTCCAATGTGCCCCGACAGATTCGAGCTATTGCATCAGATATTCTTGACACTAAATTTTTAAGTGTTCCTGAGCCTCCTCGAGCCAATGAGAATCGAAAAAAAAAGAGATGTCATCTCTGTCCAGCCAAGAAAAACAGAAAAATAAACTATGTAAAATGCCTGTATCTTTACAATGTTGTGTTCAAGTATAGAAAAAATGCAAAAACTAACTTAAATTTGTATTTAAACTATTTATAGCACTTCATTTTAGGTTATAAATGAAAAAATTATCAAAAAAAATTTGTTTGTTTTCTTTATATATGGGGTCTCATAGGCCCACTTATAATACTTATGTAATTACTTTTGACTTATAGTAGTTAAGGGTTAAACATTAAATAAATTTTGATAAGTGTAAAATAATGGTACACATCCACCATTTATCCTATAGGTTCCAAAAAATTTCATGTTGCTATTAACATCATCTTTAGAATGAAAAAAATATTTTTTTACTGAGAATTTTATGATAAGCTCTTACACTACCGCTTTGTACCTAGCAGTTAAGGATTTTTATATCGTTTTTCTATATTTGGTAGGACAGTTTGATATTAATTTTTAATTAAAATTACACGTTTTAGTAATTGAGATACCATGTGGATCTTCTTATTTTTTTTTTGGTGCTTTTTTCAGATGTTCTTATGTTTCATAACCAGGACATTTTCTTACGTTATGCGATTCGTACGATTTTTCTTTGAATAATGAGTCAGCAGCTGCCATAAGGGTCCTTTTATGGCTTGACTAAAGTTTTGTGTTCATATCCTTTAAATAAAATTTAGCAATTTCCTTTCTGATTAGCTATCCTAAGCATCTTCTTAATTCGCCTCGAAGGCTAGTAAACCTGCGTCGACATAATTAATACAGCAAGGAAAAATTGTCTTTCAACGAACTATATGTGGACAACACCAATGAAAGTAATTTCTTGAAATTAAGACTTTTTTGAAACGCAAGAAAAGAGAGAATGTGAGTATGCTATTAACGGAAAGGAAAAAGTTATAAAAGCTAACAAAAGATGATAAAAACCAAATTCGTTTACAACCAAATTTAAAAAGAAATATGTACTTCCATTTATTATAAATTATAATATTATATATAATATACTTCCAATATGAAGATAATCTGCAAAGACTGGTCCACAGATTTAACACAAGAGTAAAATAATTTAATACTACAATCTTATTTCAGAAAACTGAGACAATAGTAATCAGCAAAAAACCAATCAGAATTGATTGCATCAGTATTAAACAATTCAGCTATTGAAAACTGGACAAAGAAATGAGAGATGAAGTATAAAAAGCAAATAGACTGGCAAGATGCGTTAATAACACTATATGGGCAAACAGACACATTAATACTGAGGTAAAGTCAAGAATTTATAAAGCCAGTGTAAGATCAATAATAACATATGCCTCAGAAATAAGACCTGACACAGCTACATCACAAAGGCTACTGGAAACGCCATAGATGAGAATATTTAGAAGAATTGCAGAAAATACGCTGAGAGATCGATAGAGAAATGAAGACATTATACTAAAATCACAATCAAGATGCACTAGAAATAAACAAACCAAGACACGTTAAATGTTACAAGGAGCACTCTCAAATAATGATTTGCAATGTGTATACATTTTATAAATCCCAAATCATGATTTACTAAGTTTATACATTGTAAATCATGATTCGGGGGTGTTCTTCGTAACATTCAATTGTCTTGGTTTGTTTATTTCTAGTGCGTCTTGATTGTGATTTTAGTATAGAAGAAAATACAATTTATCGTGTATAAACGAATGAACACTAAATAGAAAAAAAAATCCTTAAATAACGACATATGCCAAATGGGGAAGACCCTTGTGATCAAAATGGCAAGAGATAAATCACCAGGCAGTATAAGACGTATTGGACAACCGCGCAAAGCATGGGGTGACAACCTTCCATGGAAGTATTAATCCGCCAATGAACAATCAAAATTGCTTATGAAGAGGACGAAGAAAATACCCTTAAAACTATTTAAGGGTATCTTAAGATTTTTTTTACTGGAGGATTACTTCTAATGATTATAATTGCTGCCAAAGTCTTAACATTTAGTAGTTTAGTCTTTAATATTAATACCTAACCAAATGCCACAAGATAATTATGAATTTATGAAAAAGTGATACAGCTAATTCTGACATCCGCGAAATGTCACAAAGGTACCTATAGTTACAACTCACATGTAAAAAGTGTAAAAACTTCCCCTTTGCATCCCCAAGAATATGCAAAAAAGTCTACCACTTTTATCCCCCGGGCTTCTCCCTAAAACCCATCACGTAGGGGAGTAAAAACGCAAAAAATCGATTTGTTAAGAATTTGTACGCTGTAGAAAAAAATGTTTCAAATAAAAAATGTAGCTGTTGTAGCAATGTTTCATAAAATTTTTATCAGCTCAATGGTAAAAATTCGATATCTTTTGATCCAAGTGCCCTATTGACAAAAATCAAGATGCGTTCTAAAGGTAATAAGTGCAGCTTTCCTATAGAGTTTTTTGTATTTTGCCGCGAATAAACTCAGTTTTTATAAAGGTATTAAATTAATAAACGTGGTGCGATTTTTGCCATTTTTTACTATTATTATTATATTATATTATATTATATCTGTCACTCCAGTGAATAAGTGGTTAAGTCAATTTTGCATAGTTTTCAGGAGATGAGTTACAAGTTTTGACAACATGTCATAAATCGATTTTATACGATAGAATGCTAAAACATTTACAAAAAAATTAGATAGAATACAAATGTATTATTGGTCTCATTCTGTAACTACTAAGTGATTAAGATACTGAGATATGAGACTTAACCATTTATTCACCGTCGACTTACCCAGTTATTCACATCAATATATTAATAAAAATAAGCCAATCTGTGTATTTTATTTCTTGGTTTAATGAGTTAAAACATAAAAAAAGGATATCTCTTTATTTTAAATTTAACAAAAACAGTTTAACAGTTTAAAAAACATTTATTATGAATTATTTGGTGTATCTTCGTCAGGATCCAATTCTTCCAGGTCAGGATCATTGGCGACATCGTTTTTCGTTTTCAGGTTTTGATAAAATGAATGGAATCTATTAAAGGCAATAAAGACAATAAGTCTTTTTTCTTTTCTGCTGCTATCGGTACTGATTCGTTGTTAATATTGGGTAAACTAAATAATATAGTTGGACGTCCTCTACGAGCAAAATTTATTGTTTTGAAATGATCTTCTTCTTTTAATATGAAATTTGGCCGCCGCTTTGAGCATATTGAAGCCATTGGACAGGTTTCCACAGAAACCGTTCGCCATCATTATCAATTTTTTTAATAATGTAAGGGCCATGTTTCTTCACAAGCGAATTAAAATCGAAGAAATTCTCTTTCAACATCATAACAATTTCAAAAGGATTTTTGACGTGACAACGTCTTAAATTAGGTTGTGGCTCGGAGTCACTCATGAAAAAGTGTAACGCCCGCTCACGTCTGTTACGATGAGTCACCGAACGAGAGAGAGGCCCGCCGGACCGGCGAATGCCTTGCGTCTCTCTCCTACTCAAACATGATCGGTCCGCTGGTGCGATGCTATTTCTCCTATCATCGTCCTATCCTCAACAAAATCACTCAAATAGAAATTAGTTAAGTTTAAGTTTACATGTACAATGTTTTAGTAAACAAAATATATTTCTATAGTTAAAATTTGTGCAATTCTTATTTTCATTCAATTCCTTGTTCCCATTGTGCAATTTAATAATATTCATATCAATAAATATTCTACCGAGAAAAAGACGTTGACACGTAAAATCTTCGCCCGTAAAACCGACTTTACAGGCAACCGATTTTTTTGTTTAGCAATTCTGATTAACTGTGCCCAGTCGTTAAGATGATTTATTTTTAAATTGGTTTTTTTCTTGGCCCTTTCAATAACGGAGTGGTCAGTATCACACTCCATATGGGCATGACCACTAACCAAAAATTTGTGGTTGATCTTCAGGTTTGCCTTTTGATTCACAAAATTAAGAAACATTAATGCAACGACGTTATTTTTATTTTGACCGCCACACGTATCGGAATAAAATGTTACTTCTGTTTTTTCAGAAGACAAGTGTGTTAAAAAATGATTAAGGCATGAGGCGATTTCATTAGCTCCCCTGCCAGATATGGTTTCATCCCACAAGTAGAAAGTTGCTTTGTCTGTTACCATGTCATGCACCGTGAGGTTAAAGCTCCACAGCTGCCTCTTGTATAAAGAAACTGAGGTTGTAAGGTAAGGGGTAGGCAGGCACTGTTGCAAGTCAAAAGTTCGACTCGAGCAGCCGAACAGTACGGACGTGAGAGAGAAGCGTGCTTAGGTGGGGGCGACTGACCTATTGTCAACGGAGCTTTTCAGCTCCCGGTGGGTAAGACACCGAGTGTGGCATAGGCACTTGTCCTACATATTAGCGAAAAGCGGATGCGAGGTTGTTACTAGTTAAACCGTCGAGGAGCTGTTTTTATAGGCTCCTCGCGGAGGCTATAATAGCTTCGCGTTTGCGAAGAATTCGGGATCACCTCAGTGTGTCGTCAGGGATGACACTGTAAGGCCTTGACATTTGACAAGGTCGGACAGAAACGGCCCCTGCTCCTGAGGTGTGAGAAACAGGAAGAGGATCCCTCACTGTGAATACAGGGAGTGAACTACCGCGAGGTACCTGGGACGGCACCCAGTAAGCCGTACTGACAGCGGTCAGTCGGTGGAAAAAAAACAGAGTCGTCTAAGTAGAATTTTCTTATATCTTATGAACTATTTGTTCACTGCCTTACGGCAATATGAGTGATATTCCCCCCTCAGAAAGTGTTGTCACGCAGGTGACAACACAAGAAGAAGAAGAGAATGATTTAGCCGAATCATCAAACCCCTCTGTTGACAGCTCGATCGAGCTATATAATAAATTTATTAAATCGACTAATCCCGCGATCGACGACATAGAAATCGTAATATCTGACGATGACTCCTATCTGCCCGAGTCGGAGGAAGAAAAAAGCGAAATCGACACCGATGACGATATCAATACGATGGACGCCATCGACGAAGAGCCGAGCCCAGCTGCAGAATCGCGCGAAGCCCCACCCCCAACTGTAGTAGAGACACAACCCGCCGTGGACAACGTCTCCAAAAATGAAGCCGAGCCCGAAATCGGCAAGAAAATGAAAAGGCTAAGGCCGAAAGAAGACTCTTCGGAAGACGAAGAAGTAAAGAAAAAGGCCAGAGAAATGGCGGAAAGGGAAAAGGCCAATGAGCTTTTAAGGTCGGTCAATGTACTGACGGAACAGATCAAATCCCTTAAAGAAGAAAGCCGTATCCGCGAGGAAAAGGCAAATAAACAAATCCAAGACCTTCTCGCTCAGATGACTGAGCTGAGAAACGAAAACAAAGAAAAGGACAAGGAGATACAAAAACTTGTACAACATATAATGGCATTAACAGCAGCCAAGGAGAAAGAAGAGTCAATAATGGAAATCGACCCGTGGAAAGCCTCCCTCGATAATGACGTTGTAAAGCTAGTGGAACTAGGAATCGGTTCACCTTCCCCCGTAAAGCCATCCGGTAGCAAAGGCAAGCCTAAAGAGCCGAAAAGAATCATAACAACCAAAGAACCTGCAGGTTGGACACAAGTCCAAAACAAAAAAGGAAAAAAGACAGGCACCACTACTGAGAAATCAGACAGTAGTGTGAAAACAAAAATAAGCGTCGCCGAAAAGCAGACGCAGATAATAAATCAGCGGAAAGAAATCGAATTTAACAAGGCTGCGAAAGAGGCTCATGAAAGAAGCCAGAAAAAGAAAACTGCCCAAAATAACTTGAGCAAAAATAGCCAAATTGAAAAAGAAAACGACGTACCAAAAGACTCACCGCAAACAAGCGAGGAGCCTATAGTAAAAGAGCCGAAACCACCGGCGATAATCCTAAAAACTGTAGGAGAACACCAAAAAATCCTGCAGAGAGCAGCCAACCAAGGCATAATATCAGTCAATAAGTTTGCACGATCAGGCAGATCGATTGTTATTAACACAAAAACCAGAAAAGATTACCTAGGAATGGTACACATCCTAGAAGAACACAGTCCAAAAGTAGAATTCATCGCATATCCCATAGATAGCGATAAACTAAAAAGAGTCATTATAAAAGGGCTATCTGCTACTACTAGCACAGTAGCAATTAAAGACGAACTATACAATAAAGGAATAGAAGCAACAAGGGTGATCAATATGATCTCCAAAAAAGCTGATAAAAAAGTACTGCCACATTTCATCGTCACCCTCAAAGAGGAAGACGTTGCAAAAATTAAAAAAATATCTGATATATGCTACATGCGCATCTATGTGGAGGATGAATTCAAAATCACAAAAGACACCCTACAGTGTTATAACTGTCAAGGGTTCTATCACAGCTCAAAGGCTTGCCATTGCGGATCCAGATGTGTAAAATGCGGAGAAAACCACATCAGTAACGACTGTGAGAAAAGCCGGGAAACCGACCCCAAATGTGCAAACTGTGGTGAAGCGCACACAGCAAATTATAGAGGATGCTCTAAGGCCCCCAAAAAGAAAACACCTGCCCCAACAAGACCGGTAGGAAGACCCATAAACAGCGCTCCAATCAACAAAGGAGTCAGCTACGCACAGGCAGCGAAAAAATCCGCTGAAACCACCTCAGAATCTCCAGCACAACCACAAGAAGTGTCGGTACAGGACGCAGCTACCCTCATCGCAAACTTCCATACAGAGTATAATAACAAAATGATGGAAATGATGTCCATGATGGACAAAGCAACAAAAATGATGACTGCATTTGGAGAAGCCGTCCGAAAATGTTAGCAAACCAAAACGAAGATCTACGCATTGGGTCATGGAATTCCGGCGGAATATTCAAAAAGATCAACCTTCTGGATGAAATAATAAACAGATTAGAGCTCGATATCGTTGCCCTTCAAGAAACCAAACTAGTGGAAAGGAAAAAAACAAAATTTCCAGGCTACGATATCTATAGAACGGATCATAGAGCATTATCAGGAGGAACAGCTATATTAGTCAAAAGGGGACTCGAACACGAGCACATCCCAACACCAGACGGACTGGTGACCATGGAAGCCACAATTATTCGACTTAAGGCCAACAACGAAACACTAAAAATAGTGTCAGCTTACGTTAGACCACATGATCCGATTTTCAACGAAGATTTGAGTCTAATACTGAACTCAGAAGAGCCAACTATAATTATTGGAGACCTAAATGCTAGATCTCCCAATTGGTTTGACAGGACGACCAACCGAAACGGAAGATATCTCTGCAACCATCTCGAGAACAGACCGAACACATATGTCATCGGACCAACAGAACCGACATGTTTCCACGGAGAACTCCCTACGTATCTCGACATTGCAATCCTACACAACGTGGGTCAACAATACGAGATACACTCTCTAAATGAAGGCGATTCGACACATAACCTAATCGTCCTGACCCTGGGCGCAACAGAATTGAACTATTTGCAGCCCCACAACAGAAAGAAAACAAGTTGGCCAAACTTTAGAAGAATTGTGAGCGAAAACATCGGTAACATCCCAACAATTAATAATATTACAGAACTAGAAGACAGTGTAATAAAACTAGAACAAGCAATAAACAATGCTATCGATGCCAGCTCCAAAACCGAAACAATCACAAGACAAAAAGGAAGATTCAGGGATATAAGTATAGAACTTCAAAACCTAATCAAAGAGAAAAACCGGAAAAGAAGAAGAGCCTACCGCACAAGAATGGTAGAAGACAAAAGGATTGCAAATGAGCTAGACAGGGAAGTGAAAAAACAACTTCAAAATCATAGAAATGAAAGCTGGGACTCCTATATCGATGAGCTAAATCCTAACAAATCCGCCTTCTGGAAGTTATCTAAAATCCTTCGAAAGGACAAGAAACCCATACCTCCCCTACACGGAGTAAACGGGATTGTCCATACGGAAATCGACAAAGCCGAAGTCATGAAGGACGAACTAGAAAGGGCGTGTAGAAACAACGAAGACCCCGACGATGACATAGACTTTGAAGAAGAGGTAGAAAGAACAGCGAGAAGACTTAGAAGGAAAAAGGGCAGAATAGGTATTACACATACATCTCCCGAAGAAATAAAGGAACTTATAAAAATGACAAATGCCAAAAAAGCCCCAGGACCCGACAGCATCACAAATAGGGCGCTGAAAAATCTACCAACAAAAGCTATTGTTTATATCACTAACATAATAAACAACATGCTAAAACTACGATATTTCCCAGATAGGTGGAAAGAGGCACACGTAATAATGATTGCAAAACCTGGTAAAAACGGCACATTTCCGCAAAATTACAGACCTATCAGCTTATTATCATCTATAAGCAAGATAGCGGAAAGAGTTATACTAAAAAGACTCAATGAAGAATCACAAATGCTAGGAACCATACCAGAGGCTCAATTCGGGTTCAGAAGCGAACACTCCTGTGAATTACAGGTACTACGACTTACAGAATTCATCACCAAAGGATTTAATGAAAAAATGTACACAGCTACAGCTTTTCTGGACGTCAGCAAAGCCTTCAACAGAGTCTGGCACCATGGACTCATCTATAAAATGAATGAATTTGGTTACAGTGAGGCGATGACATGCCTCCTTGCGTCATATCTTGCCAACAGAAGGTTCAGAGTTCGAATAGGGGCAACCCTATCCGAAGTCGGGACCCTGGAGGCGGGTGTGCCTCAGGGAGCGGTGCTGTCGCCGTACCTGTACACCATCTATACGGCCGACACGCCAAAAGAGCCAGGCTCTCTGTTGAGTCTTTACGCTGACGACACAGCAATAGCTGTTAGCTGGAGAAACCCGGATCATGCAGCTAATCATCTGCAAAGAGCACTAAACAGATTCCAAAGATGGTGCATAAAATGGAAAATAGCCCTAAATCCAGATAAAACACAGGCTGTAATGTTTAGTCACAGAAGAAGTGTACCAAATCGCGAAATTACAATCGAAAACACCCCAGTAGACTGGACCAACCAGGCTAAATACCTAGGGGTACATCTAGATAAGAAGCTAACGTTCACTGAGCACATCAATCAGCAAATACGCAAAGCCAAAGCGTTGAAAAGTCAGCTCTCAACACTTATTGGAAGGAAAAGTAAACTACGATTTAAAACCAAAATCAGGGTTGCGAATAGTATTATCCTGCCAGTCCTAACATATGCATCCGCTGCGTGGGGACACACCTGTAAAACAAACAGGAAAAAGATACAGACTACTCAAAATCAAATAGTTAGAGATGCCCTTAAGATACCAAGGTACGTACCCTTGAGATATGTATATAGAGACTCAGGACAAACAAGAATCCTACGCACGCTAGACGAGAGAGCATATGAAATTTTTAACGGACTAAGAAACCACCCCAGCAGAATGTTAAGAGAGCTGACTAACTACAATGAAAACACAAGGACGGTACACAGAAGACCAAAACAACAGATAGCTCGATATAGGGAGAACCCGAACGAATAAATAAAGAATGAGATGGTTGCAAGAAGAACGAACAAAGAAATGCAGTCAATCAGAAAACACACCAAAAAAAAAAAACTCTGGCGAGAGGGTACGCTTTTCTTTTTTAGGTTTTTAGGTAATTATAAGTCCAATATACACCGGGGTGTGTGAGAGCATTATACACTTGGGAATGCACACCCCAATACACGCACACAAATAGGATTAAGGAAAAAAACAAAAGGAAAGAATTGTTGCCCAGGCATATTATAGTTCCGAAGCTCCAAGGAGGTCCACAAAAAAACAAAAAAAAAAAAAAAAAAAAAAAAAAAAACAAAATTTGTGTTTTCTGATTAAATAACGTAAATTCATATTGATACATTCATACTTTTCATTAAACCGTTTAACGTAAATTTACCTTATATAGCAAATATAGAAGGGGCCCGCCAGGCCTTCTATATACCGCTCCGCGGTCTAGGCCCTTAAGGCAGATCGAAATGAAAGATCTACTCGCGAAATCCGAGCACTGAGGTCATGTGCGGCATGCATGGGCTTGGTGGCCGGACCCCTCTCGGGTGCTCAGCCGGCGAGGAGAACAAAATTTATTTTGCCAAATCGGCGGCTGAGTGACCGAGCACACACTCTTTTCCGGACATAGAGTCATCAGCTCAGGCTGATGGCTCTATGGTCGGAACACACGCTCTTTTTTCTTTTTTTAGGGACTCAAGTCCCGACGTAAAGCTAGAGTAAAATCAATTGAGTCAGTAAAGTAAATAGGGAGAAAAGCCTAGATGTGGCTACCCCTACAGTTAGGTGGCATAACCACATTCACTAAAAACCGAGGATGTCCTATTACCCAGGGCATCTTAAGTAAATTTCAGATCATAAGCCTCCTCACGTAAGTCACACGATGAGGAGGGGTGGTGGAAAAGCCTGGGGGTCAGATAGGTACCACTTCGACTAGCGAGGTGTGACCGGTTTGATCTTCGGACATGTGGATCCCATTCTTACATTGGTATACACATGTTCCTAGGGGCAGGGTTGATCACTGCGTGTGTGTGTGTGTGTGTTGCAAGTCAAATGCATAAACTCCTTTCGATTGATTTTCTTTAGCAATTGCCTTGTCTCGACTTTTCTGCTCATAAGCAAATTGAGCCATGTTATGATGTTCGTCTCTTTCGGCTATTAATTGGGATTTATATTCTCCTGAGGATAATTTAATTTGTACATTAAAATTGTCACATTTGTGACATGTATCTTGCTTTGGTTTTTTAAAAGCTAAACCTAAATCACGAAAGATTTTAGTGTAAATAGTTAGGCAAACAGAAGATGCTCGTCCTTCCTTATACAAATCAAACATTTTTGAAATAGTCAAATTGGATGATAAAAATTTCTTATTAGTTCGATTTCGACAATAGTGGCTCTCGTAATTGGGGAATGACAAAATATGGGACTTGACATCCTGCAAATCTTTTAAGCTCCATTTACTTTGAGGCAAGGCTAAACCTCGTTGGTCTTTTTGTATTATACCACTTGCAGAATTGTTCTTTTTTTCTATTACTAATTGGACAAAACCTTTTGTTTCGCCCAATATTTTTTGGAAACAATCTCGGCATACTTTTACTTTTTGTTTATCAATTATTAAATGGTACGAGCAACTGCATGACCTGTCTTTTTTTGGATTAATAATATTTTTTTTAGTCTTTTTATCATTTATTTTTATTAAAGAACCAACGTAACTGGCCCTCTTGTTTCTACTTCCTGAATTCCAATAGTTTTCGAAGCAAATTTTTTTATCATTTTCTGTTATCCTGTCATTGCATTTCATTCTACATGATTTTAAAGTGCCCATTGTTCGTTCAGAAATTATTTTTCCTTTTTCGGTTATATATGATTTTCCTAAATTTCTCAATTTTTTGCATTCGGCTCTCTGACGTCTGGATCTCCCTCTTTTAATATCTTTTTTATTATTATTAGTTCTTACCTCAACAACTTCAGTGTTACATGAATTACTTCCATTGTTGTCTTCTTGGCACATATTTGTTTTTTTCGTCCGCTTAGTGTTGGAGTTTCCTTCGTCTGACGAGCTTGAATATCCAGGCTGTGGTAAATAAATCGGATCAGCAATGCTATCATCTGAACTGAAATCTTCCAGCACGCCAACTGCAACGATATTACTAGCTGATAATGTATTTGCGACATCCACATCTGAAACAAAGAACTGTTCTAGAAAGGTTTTGCATAAATCTAAGTAAGTACCTTACCTTTCATTAAATCGCTATCATTATTGTCCTTGAGTTTGTTGTCTTCTTGGCACATATTTGTTTTTTTCGTCCGCTTAATGTTGGAGTTTCCTTCATCTGACGAGCTTGAATATCCAGGCTGTGGTAAATAAATCGGATCAGCAATGCTATCATCTGAACTGAAATCTTCCAGCACGCCAACTGCAACGATATTACTAGCTGATAATGTATTTGCGACATCCACATCTGAAACAAAGAACTGTTCTAGAAAGGTTTTGCACAAATCTAAGTAAGTACCTTACCTTTCATTAAATCGCTATCATTATTGTCCTTTAGTTTGTTTGAATCAAAAGCAGTCAGCACAATCTTTTTTGACAAAGCTTTTTCTTTTAATTCTCTCAAAAATATTGACCGGGAATGCATATTTTAAACAGAATGCAGAAATAGTACGAAGAAATAATGTTATCAGTCACAGAGTAAAAATAAAATGAATGTAAATTTTTAATTTATCCTCGATAATAATATCGTTATATGCGCGTGTACTTCCCCGAATAGTGTTAATTAATAATTCAATAAATGTACATACAACGCTATCTAACGACTAGTGTATAACTACGCTGTAGCTCATCCAAAGGTATCTGCTTTGGATCGTAAATTAGCCAGAAAATGTCGTGATGTAATAACTTATATTATAGTTAACCAGTTGTGCACACTGGTCCAAAAAAGGTCAACTCGACTTAACCTGTTCAGCACAGAAAACGATTATTGGTCATAACTGGGCAGGTTAATTTAGCCATTTATTTCCTAAGACATTATTTTATATGTTATTAGGTAAGTCGAGTTAATCTAAATAGTACATAAATTTTAAAGATGGCCAAAAATACACATACGTATAACTTTGGCTAGAGTCAGCTTATAACTTAACTACTTGTTCACAACATCGGAGTTCACATTCTTTCCTCATTTGTGCACTTAACCCATTTTGGCAAAAATTCGACGTAACCACTTATTCACTGGAGTGACAGATATTATATTTGCCATACTACTATACGTGAGATCAATAGGACTGATTACTTTCATTGACCAGTCGTACTAATATTTCCATTTTTAGAAATCAATATTTAAAACCTATGGCATGAAATTTATTAATACGAAGTTATTGCTTAATAGATATTTATTTTTCAAAAACAAAGTTTTGCAAGATAAAGTGTATTGGTGTTGCTCGGAGTATTAAAAACTAAAGTGTAAATCTCGAGTTATATGTAACAGTATATATGTAACAATCGATCGTGGTTAAAAAATCGGGAAAACATAATCACACAGCAAGTTTCGCAGAAGTAGAAGTTTCGTTATCCAAACAAGATATTCGTACTGCTGCTAGCAATTCTTGTGATCTACCACACTATAATCTAAACTATAATAATAATAATAAAAAATCAAGTGAAATCAGTGATTGGAAGAAGAAAGAGAGGAAGACCCCGAAGGTCATTCAGAGATTAAATCGACGAGGCTATGGAGAAAAGAACCCTGCGAGATGGAGACTGGAATGACAGGGAAAATTGGAGAAAACGGTTGAGTGAAGGAAGACAGTGAAAACTGTGGAAATCCTTAGTAGTAGTAGTACATATATATATATATATATATATATATATATATATATATATATATATATATATATATATATATATATATATATATATATATTATATATATATTATATATATATATATATATATACAGGGTGGTGAATCGTCAAACGGGCCATAGGGAATTCAATGGGAAATTCGAAATTGTTGAATTCCTGCTTCCCTAATTATTTTACATCAAAATTCATAAGAAACTATTTGTAAAGAACTGAAATATGTATTAAAAACAAATGTTAAAATTGTTCTACGAATTAAATGTATCCCAAAATTTTGTAAAAATATAATACATTTTTCAGGCCACCTCTTAAAGTCAGGCCACACGAGGTACAAGAATGTGTACGACATGTTGCGTTTGATCATATTTTTGGTGATATTTGACAATATTTGAATTGCCAAAATTTTAATTTAGTGATTTATTGTATTATTGTATTTTATTTAGTTAGTTGAGGAGAAAGTAGCAATAATAAAAATGTTTTATTCAGGCAATAGTGCGCGAATTGTCAGTTCCTTATTTAGCGTAAGATATCCCAATAGACCAATTCCAAGTCACTCAACAATTCAAAGGATTTCACAAAATTTTGAAAATACTTGGACCGTGATTTCTAATTGTACCTGTACAAACAATATTGCTGAGGTACCAAAAAATTTAGAAAATCAAAATGAAATAAATGTATTAACAGTCGTTGTAGAAAATTCTAGAATAAGTTCTTGGACCATTGCAGACCAGTTTAATATTCATAATTCTACGGCCTTAAAATTTTTGAAAAGGAATAAATTCCGTTCATATAAATTTCAATGTCATCAAGAACTAAGAGAAGGAGATGCTGAACGACGAGCGGAATTTTGTTATGAAATGTTAGAGAGGGCTAATGCAGACAGACAATTTTTAAAAAACATTTTATTTAGTGATGAATGTACATTTACATTAAATAATGAACCATATGTTCAAAATTATAGGATTTGGTCGACAAAAAAGCCTGAGGGTATTATTGAAAGCCATACCCAATATCGTCGAAAAATAAATGTCTGGTTAGGAATATTCAGACACAATATTATTGGACCATTTTTCTATGAGGAAAATTTAAATTCAAAAAAGTTTTTAGACTTACTACAAGAAGAAATTTTACCCAGCCTTGCAGAAATAGCTCCAGATGAAGAAGAAATTTGGTTTCAAATGGATGGCTGCCCTGCGCATAATAACTGGGAGGTTAAAGACTTCCTTAAAACAGCTTTAATAATTGTTTGATTGGACCTGACTGTAATATTAAGTGGCCTCCGAGATCGGGAGATCTAGCTCCAAACGATTATTTTATCTGGGGGCATTTAAAATCAAAAATTTATTCTGACCAAAAATTTACAGATATTGAAGCATTAAAAATGCGAATTATTGAAGAGTGTGCAAAAATAACGCCACGCATTCTGGCTAATGAAGAGAATTTTACAATCCAGCGGGATACTGCTTAGTACAAAATGGCTTATTGTTTGAACATTTGTTGTAGTTTTGTGTTCAGAAATTATCATAAATTATTATTAGGAAGGATCACAGTAAAACTATTATTCTTTGATTGTTGTTTAACCTGGAATTGAATTGGAGTGTATTATGATAACTAGTGTTAAATAAAGATCTGGCAGTGCTCGTACTATTGCCTGAATACAACATTATTGCGATTTTTCGTGAACTGAATACATTTCATCAATTTTATTGCTTTGTAAACAATATAACTTATTGTTTACAAAGTACTATTTACTGTTCACTAGTAGTAGTATTTGTGAAAACTTGCCTATTTTAGTATTTGTGTATAAATTAATCACAAAATAAAAATATTGACAATTCGAATATTGTCAAATATCAGAATCATCGATATGACCAAACGCAAAATGTCATACACATTCTTGTACCTCGTGTGGCTTGACTATAAGGGGTGGCCTGAAAAATGTATTATATTTTTACAAAATTTTGGAATACATTTAATTCGTATAACAATTTTAACATTTGTTTTTAATACATATTTCAGTCCTCTACAAATAGTTCCTTATAATTTTTGATTTAAAATAATTAGGGAAGCAGGAATTCAACAATTTAAAATGTCCTATTGAATTTCCTATGGCCCATTTGGCGGTTCACCACCCGGTATATATACATATGTGTAAAATCAAGGTTGCTTTTTTTACTTATGTCAGAGTTTATATCGTCGAATTTAACAGTGTGGTTTAAAGGAACAATACGATTTGGATGCAAACTTTGCTGTACGTCTTAAAATGTTGGTTGCCGTTGCATATGTACCAGAAGCAGATGTAGAAACCGTCTTTAAACAGTTATGTGACAGTGACATATTACTGAATGAAGCACAACCATTAGTCGATTATTTTGAAGACACCTGGATTGGACACACACGACGAAGAAATAGAAGCGAACCATTATTTCCAATAAATATGTGGAATTGTTACAGTGGAGTCCAATATAAATTTGCCTAAATCGCACAACTCTGTGGAGGAATGGTATTTATGGTTGCGTTCAAAAGGGAACAGTCTATAAATAAACTTAAAATAGTGCAATACCTTAGTGAACATAACCCGGCCAATACGAGCAAGAAGTACAAAGAATCTGTACAAAAAATAAAAAGAGTGGATACGTATGATGCAGATAACTTGATAAATTAAAAATTAAAAACAAAAAAAAATTAAAAATTAAAAAAACAAAAAAAAAGTGGAAGACTAAAAAGCCAACTTTCTTGTGGTGTCTTCTGGGAAACGCTAACGGGCTTTCTAATTATTCTGCTATTCCTGATAATATTATTTTAAAATAAATTAATTTTATACTAATTTATTCATATAATTTCACTAATTTATTAATGTTTGACCATTCAGACCTATTATTGGGTAGCCAGATCACTTATAGAGTTATGACATATTCATATCGTTTAATACTTCTTTGGGACTACTAGGGACATCGGTTAATCCCAATAATAATACATCAGGGGAAATAAAAAGGCAAATCATAATTTTGGACCCTAACATAAACAGATGAATCTTCTATGGATTGTTGAAAGAAAATTACTACGCAAGATATTCGGAGCAATCTTTGAGAACGGAATATGGAGGCGTAGATTTAACTGATCTGCAGAATATCTACAAGCATAAGTTTGGTTGAAAAGATATTACCTTTATAATCACGCGAAATCATCTGCAGTGGTCAGGTCATGTAGTCCGGGCCCCGGAATCTAACATGATAAAAAATATTCTAACAGCGCAACCAGTGGGAGTGAGAAGACGGGGTAGACCACAGCTGAGGTGGATATACAGGGAAACATAGGATGCTGAGCAGATCGGTGTTGCCAACTGAAAAATCCAGCAAGGGACAGAAGAGAATGGCGCATGAGAAGGTCAAGTCCCTTTAAGGGCTGTATCACCATGTTGATGATGATCATATACTTCTTTGATAATTTCCTTTCGTAAATGTATATGTATTGTTGAACCTTTGGCATTAAAGTGTAAATTTACAGAAGGTGTAAAAAAATTAGATGGAAATATTTATGATATAGATTATAATATTAAATATGTAACCAGAAATTTTAAGGAAAATTTAATAATCAGTGCTATCGATTTCACTTTGCTAACAATGTACGTAGCACGTACAATGCACGTATCATTCCTATTTGAGAAGGCACACTTTTACTAACAGTATTTTGAATAAAAACTTGTCAGTTAATCTGTTTTGTTTATTAAGTAAATATTGGTAAGTCGATTTCACTTAAATTAAACACTTTCGACAGCTAAAATTAGGCCAGTCGTTTCTGAAAATACTTACTCAACATTTTGGCATCCAAAATATTAAAATCAAATTATGGCACCATCATCACAAAGAGCTCAATCTATATTTACTGCAGTATACAAAATGGCATAGAAAAAATTTACTCCAGCAACATAATGTCTCGATAAAACTCAGGCCATTGTTATGATCGCTATTCCAGAAGTAGTAATATTTCATAACATCAGGAAATCGGCGAAATTGTTACCCCAAAAGAAATTATCTTTACTTCACGTATTTCTAACCAACGTATATGCATCTATCTCTTTTCCGTATCCGTAGAAGATAATCTTCTAAAAAATTCTCCAACTATTTCTCTTACAAATTAAATAATATATTTTCGTAGACTTATTGCACCTGCAAAGAGGCACTATTCTCTAACGTGTGTCTTCACCCCGAATACACTTATTTAGCAAGCACTTACAATTGAACTTGGATTACATGTTTTCAATATCTCTCTCTTATCCGATGTAGTTCACTGGAAGACTAGTATGCTCACATCTTTAGTTTTCGACGATCTATCTATTTAATACCAAATAAAGTTAACTTTGGGTTAATTACTTTAATTTTGTAATCTCCTATAAAAATACAAATTATAGGATCTTTATTACTTCGGACAAACTTAAATGCTTTTTTTATAAACCTTTTGGACACACTGCAGACTTCGGTTCTAACCCCTTAAGAACTATCTACAATCCTCTTCCAAATACAACTTTCAGCCAAATCCCACTTTCACCTCCTTCCCCTTTTCAAAAGAAGAAATATATTTAATTAACACACCTAATGACTTATCATTCCAAACGACCAGTCTCTAACACCAGTATCTTTCTGCTGGACCCCCAAACTTAAACTCTAAAAATACAATACCTACCACAGCCATCGCAACTCCTCAATCAGCTCCTAAAGGAAACTTAAAAACTGATGACAAAAAAATTGGTTAAATTAATCTCTGTTCAATTACAACCAAACTGTGTCCAATAAATCGCTTAAAAATCGCATTACAAGAATGACGAAAAATATAAAACATTAAATCTCATAGATGCTGATGAACTTACCAGACTCACGTGGAATAATTCATGTGACCAACTGCAATAGTGCAAAGTGCGTTCTCAATAGTTTTTTTCTTTTCTCTTATATCCTTTTTGCTTTATGCTTGAAAAGCATAATATTATTTCCGGCGCTTAATCTGGCTTAATCATCGCTGTTGGCTGTGCAGTTGATACTAAATATAAACTTATAAGATCATCTCGATCAGCGTTTACACAGGTAAACTATATAGTATTCTGTTGGCTTTTAAATGCATCTCTCATAAAAATAAATATATTGCCATTAGTTCTGATTTCCTTTCATATGTCCGTTTAATCAATACTATTTGCACTGACCTGATTAGTTTAAAACATTCATGACATAAATACCAAAATATCTTTGCTCAAGATATAAGTCTCTCTCATATGGCTGCCTTTTCATACTGGAATTACTGCAAATAAAAGGGCAGATCATTTTGTCAGAAGGACTACCAACCATATTATTGAAGTCGCCACAATTCAACTATCTAAAAATCATAAACTATTTTTCAAAAAGTCAGTAGATAACCGTTTGTTAGTCAACTCTCACTGGGTTTCCTAACTAGAAGAGAAGCATAAATTATTAGAAGACTCCAAATCAACCACACCAAACTTACTCATGGTTTGTTAATGTCCTCAGGAAACTGGTAAAACTTGCCACCATTGCAATGTTTACCTGACTGAAAAATACTTCTTCACCTACTGTAATCTAAAAGCCGGTCAACTCTACCACAAGATTTAACCTAATAGACGATAGTTAATGTGATATAATTATTATTTGTTTTATATTATATGTTAATATTATGTTTAATATTATTGTTCCTATACCAATGGCCATAGTTCTCGAAAGTATGTTGATAAAAAATATGTACGTATATAAAATAATTAGAGCCTTGCAAAGATGAGGTATAGAAATTAAATGGACATCTATTTTTATTTTCCTGTTATTGTAATTAGGATGTGTTTTAATTTTCATTTTACCAAAAAACTAAAGGCAAACGACTTTTTTTAAACATGAAGTAATTATATTAAAATAATTATGTAATTAATTCTAGTTTTTCACTGTTTTGTTACATTAATTATAAACGAGCAATTTAAATTATAATTTGTAACAATTAGTAAACATCACAAATCATAGAAAATATGAACCACATGCTATCATTACTTCTTTCGTAGATTCTATTGAGTTAATTTCGTGTCATCGAATGGGTTATTTTCAAAAAATACGTTTGTGTATATTATTATCTATTTACCATTTGTTTTGGGCAGATTGTCACATTTATTCTAATTTATTATTTATATTTTTAAGTTTTTATCCAATTTAAGTATATTATTTTAACAAATTTCCTAATGATGTAATCCTGATCTAGGCCTTTTCTTTGCATACGTCAGCGAGTGTTCCTCCAGCTTTAATTGATTCTCGCATACAGGTTTCTCGTAAATTGTATTTTTTGTTTTCATATCTTTTATTTTGATGCTGTTGTCTGTCATTTCCATATAAATTTCGGTTTTTAACTCTAAACGAGATATTGTACATTTCTGAAATTTCTGTTCTTTAAAGAGACTATATTCTTTAGCATTTGTACTTTCTTCTGCTAAAATGTATGGTTCTTTGCTTTTGGGGTTGTTTTAATTATCTGGAGTTTAAGGTCAGTTGTAAATACACTTACTGCAATCTTTGTCCAAGCTATTGCCACAAGGTCTTCTATTTTTTTATCCACTTTGTTGATCGACCCATTTTTTGCTTTGTTATGTTAATCTCATGTAATATTACAGAAATTGATTGTCTAATTAGAAATTTACCATGGATATCATTTATCAGGTCGTTATTTGATATATAATTACTTCTAAGACGTAGTTTTGCGTAGTATTGTTTGAGGCACTTGAGTTAGATATAAGTAGTATAAAATAAATCTGAGGCGCTGAGTGAAAACATCATAAGTTGACTTTGTTTAAGCGATTAAGCAATTTTTTGATATTGTAAACTTTCATATTTTTTGCTCTTCTGAGTGGTGTTGAAAACTTAAGTCTTTGTTTATCTAATTATTTTGTATCATATGAGGTTACAATTTCTTTCAGTAGTGGTCTAAATAACTTTAGTGTATAAGGCATTAAAAACATTTTGGAAATTAATTCACTGCATGAATGAATTCACAAATGAAGTGATCTGCGTGATTGTAGTTTCGGAATATTTTGTTTTTCACAGTTGAATATCTGGCATATGTGTGGGGCAGGGGAAGATTTAGAAGACTGTTATCTTTTCATGTGTCATTAGTATTCAAGCCAGATTTGAATGACGAGTAAAATAAAAGTTGTGTATAGGAGATAGTCAATTCCCACAATATTAGGCAGTTTTTATTGTAATTTTATTGTGGACTACCGGTTTCGAGGATTACAATATGTGACCCTTCATCAGACCAAAACAAGATTTTACCACCAATACCCAAGGGTCCGTTAAAGTTCTTATCAGATCAATACTTTGGAAGAACTCCGTTCTCTATTGCTGCGGGCTTCGTTTTATATCGTTGCCAGTGATCTACCTCCAGAGCGCATTGATGTAAGTGGAAGGTAGCGGTAAAAGTGCGTACGTACAGAGCTAATGGCGAGAGCTGAGGATGCACATCGTTACAGGATAGAGCTCTTAGAAGTTAAGGGTAAGAGGGACAAAACCGAAGATAAGATGGAAGCAATGTGTGGCAGCGCACTTGAGAGAGAAAGGTTTAAATAAAGAAAACTCGATAAACAGAAATGAGTGACAAAGAAGAGTAAGGAACAACGACCTCGGAAAGTGGAAAAGCTGAGAAAGATGTCAACCTCAACAACCTCAGAGGAAAAGAGGGCATTATAAAGAACAAAAATCTGCTAGACCACTAAGCCATCGAGCCCAAAGGTAATAGTATAAGCTAAACATCATCGTTTAATTGGATTCTGTACTAAGCCGGACCTGACCTATCCTACCAAAATGTTCGAGAATTTGAAAGAAAAAGTACCAAGAAAGACACTTTGTCGGGTCGAATTAAACGACTTTATCACTTATTATTACGCATGAGAGATACCTTTAGGAAAATATCTACCAAAACAGCACAATAAAAGTAAAAGTAAAAAGAAAACTAATTGACCCTATTAAAGCTGGCAATGGGATGTGACAGGAAGATTTCCTGAGTCCTCGATTGTTCAATCTAATTATGAATGAAACAATAAAAAAAGTAAGAACTAAAAAACGATACCATATTGGAGACAAAAAACGTAAAATAATCTGCTATGCAGACGACGCATTACTACTCTCTTAACGTGAAGATGATTTACAATGTATGCTGCATTAATTTAATATAACTTCTAGAAAATTTGACAATATAATTTCCCCAAAAAAGACAAAATGCATGGTTATAACAGCAAATTTACTAAGATGTAAATTTGAGCTGGACGGTCAGATAACAGTCCAAGTGATGGAGTTTAAATATCAAGGCATCACATTAATAGCTACGGAAAGCTCGAAACAGAACTATAAGATCAAGTGAATAAAGCCGCAGGTTGCCTGGAGGAAACAATATGGAGAAATAAAAATATCAGGAAAGAAATAAAAGGCAGAATTTACAAAACAGTCATCAGACCAATAATAACATATACAGTAGAACCACGACCTGACACAGACAGAACAAAAAGGATGTTAGAAACAGCAGAGATACAAACACTTATAAAAATGGATGGTAAAACACTATGGGACAGAGCTAGAAGTACAGATATATGAAGTAAATGCAAGGTGAAGAATGTCAAGGACTGAGTAAGAAGTAGAAGAGTAAAATGGAACGATCATGTAAGCCAAATGACAACAAATAGAGTAGTAAAGACAGCAAGAGATGGTTCCCTAATAGGAAGACAATTAGTAGAAAGACCACGAAAACATTGGAACGACAACTTACTGGAAGCATATTGAAAAACAGATGGATTCATGTTTAGATAAAAAGAAGAAGAAGAAATTTGTAAATAAATTATTAATAGAGAAAATAATTAAACCATCGTTATTCTATTTGCTGTAATCTCTATTCGGGGTTGGCTTCCTTAATTACATTTCTCCATGAGTTTTTATTAAGTCATACCGATATAAATTGTCTTTACCGACATGTCCTGCCTAAACGTTTCTTCCAGCTCTCTTTCACTTTCCTCTTCTATTACTCTCAGGAACTTGTAAATCAGCAATTCTTCGTATTGGATGATAAACGACTTGACTGACAATACCCAAACAATCTTAATGCTCTCTCCTTTTACATCGGCTAGTGCTGTACCTAAATTTTCGCTAATATACTTATTTTTAATTGTTTCTTTTTTGTAACTCTACTTATCCATCTAAGCATTATCATTTCCGCCACATGCCGTCGTAGTTCCTTTTTCTTTTTAGGTGCTCATCATTCAGTTTCGTACAGTATAGCTGGTCTTAGAGCAGTTTTAAAGAATTTTTCTTTCAGTTTCATTGAAATCTACTAATCACACACCACTCGCTTCTTTCTACTTCATCCATCCCACCTTCATTCTGCTGCATGCATCACCATTCTAGGTAGTTAAAACTATTACTTTTCACAATCATGTAACCATCCAAAATTATCGTTTTATTTGTAGCAACTTTATCTTTAAATGAACATTCCAAATACTCCATTTTTATCCTACTAAGTTTTAAACTTTTTCACGAAGAACTTGTCCCTACAGTTCCAGTCTTTGTTTTAAATCGCTGTTAGTATATTCTACTAAAACTACATCATCAGCATAGAAAGTATCAGGGAATGCTATTCTACAGTTTCGCTGTTATCTAATCCAACACTAATGAAAATAAGTAAAGACTAAGCACTGAGACTTGGTGTAATCCTTCTTGCACATGAAATTTATCAGTCCCTCCCTCACCTGTCCTAATACTCTTCTTTCTTATTGAGCGCACACCATAGAATCTCTCGAGGAACTTTATCAAATGCTTATTTCTTTATTTCTTAATTTTTCCTGTAGCTTTCTTGTAATGAAAATTGCATCTGTTGTTGATCTGCCTTGCATAAAACCAAACTGATTAACGGAAATTTCGGTTTCTTTACGTATCTGCCTATCAATTACTCTCTTCCATATTTTATTAACATGTACTAATATTGTGCTCCTCCATTTAAATCCATTTGTCCCAACTACATAATTTTATTAAATAAACTTATTCAAATGTTATTCAAATTATTTCTGTCTCTCCTGAAGCTGACCATACTTCCACACGAATATTGTCTGTATCGTCTAGTCTAACTGCTTTCTTCTAGGTTTTAACATCTCCAGTGGAGAATGGTGATAGACGTGGCCATTTGTAGTTTAGCAGCTGATACACGGAATAATTCGACCGATGTGATTCTGAACCATTCACGAAGTATTCGTAGCCAAAAATTCTTTTACGTGCCATACTTTTTCGGTAAACAATTTTTCCTTGTATTGTAAGCTGTATAAATTCATATTTTTTACCTCTAGAAAGGTGATCAAGAGACTTAAGTATTCTCTTCTTTCTAGTAAATATAATTTCAGGTCTAATAGTCTTTCAGGCACTGCCTTCTTTGTAACTATCTATCCAGGAGACTCTGAGAACGCGTCTGTAGACCTACGTGTTAAATGCCACTATCTTCTAGTTCTTAAAGTCGTAATGATAAAGATATGATGCTGTCAACAGTATTTTTTACTTTGACTAAAGCAGCTAATGCGTTATATTGATATGTAATCCGTGCGCCATAATAACCATAGATACTTTATCAAAGAGTCTCTGGAGGTCCCCAAACTGTTGGCTATTATAACTGTATCGTTAGCATGTCTGATGTTGTTAAAAAAAACTCCATTTATTGCTATTCACAGTATAAATTACAAAGCATTTAATTAAGACAAATTCAATTCAATTCAACTTTACACTGACTTACGTGCTCTGGAAGGCTTACGTCCAGCATTAGACGTTCCATGGTTCTTTGTGTAACTCTGAG
Source organism: Diabrotica undecimpunctata (assembly GCF_040954645.1). NCBI lineage: Eukaryota > Metazoa > Arthropoda > Insecta > Coleoptera > Chrysomelidae > Diabrotica > Diabrotica undecimpunctata. The sequence continues at coordinate 101,953,040 of NC_092803.1, forward strand.
TTTGTTAGCGGATTTTTGCGTCACTGTTAGATTCCCCGCTCCATAAGTTTGTACAAGCGTAGACTTCCGCATACTGGGCCAATAATATAATTTAGCTATCCTACGAAAAATTTTAAAAAATTCAAAATCACCTGATAATGAGAAGTTAGATCATTATGAAAAGTCTACAGAACATCATTTCTATTAGGAGTCGGAACGATTACTTTTCAATTAGATATACTATACAAGGACCAGCAGCAGGACTAAGAATATGCTTAAAAACATTTGTTTGTACCTTAAAATCAAGGTATTTATCGGGATCTTATCTAAAGTTAGAAATCATTATCTGATACCAAAGGTCAGAAGAAAAAGAAGACAAATCTAATAGAATAACATCAAAGGTACGAGATAATGCGTCTGCCACAACCACGTTATTTTTCTTACAGTGGACGATATCATAAAAAAATGCAGAATGGAGCGAACTTTGACTATTGTTCCTGACAAGGGTAATCTATTGGTTGTAGGTGACTGCAATGTGAATTTTTTTCTGTGACACGACAATGTGTTCAAGTATGTAGTTTGTTTTCCTCTTTTAGACTAGCCCAGTTTGTCTTTGAACCCACAAAGGGGAAGAATTTTTTGAACAATATATTTCTGAATTTGATTCATTATGACTGTAATAGATATAGAAATAGAAATATCTTTTATTGTCATTAAAAACTGAACAATATTATGGACAAAGCTAACAATAAGTCAGAAAAAAACAATAAAAATTAAACTTTGCTAAAATTACATAAATGGCCAATATCACAAAATAAAAGATAATAAAATAAACAATCCATTGCAAAATGTAAATAAATTACAATTGCATAATAAAACCTTACGAACTAATAAGTTAAAGTTGCTGCATGTGATACCAAAATATATATATATATATATATATATATATATATGTATATATATATATATATGTGTATATATATATATATATATATATATATATATAAATATATATATATATATATATATATATATATATATTTATATATATATATATATATATATATATATATATATATATATATAAATACTTTAGTTACTTGTACATAAAGGTACTGTAATTTCTTAGTTATTCAATAAGAAGCTCTTCTACTGAATAATATGGTTCAGATAGGATTCTGTCATTTTACGAAACAAGGGGAAATATTTAGGTTGTAAAGGAAGGTGGTTGTATATTTTTTTTGTGGAATATAATATAGATTTCGTTACTAACTTAGTGGACGGGATCGGTAAACCAATCAAAGGTTAAATTTTTGGTGGAGTAGTCATGATTACGTCTTACTTGAAAAATACGTAGATGTTTAGGAATTAAACAAACAGTTTTTAAAATATATAAAGAGGCAAGGGTTAACTTCCCGTGATTTTTGAAGTAGCTTCTGCAGTGTGTTGTTATTTGTAGGCAAGCAAATACTATATTGTTAAACTGTTTGTTCCTGCTGTTAGGCCGTTGTCTTCTGAGATTAGTTCTCGACGTTTCGCTAACAATATGGGTTGGCGTCTTCTGGAGATGTTACTGCTTCGCTTGTAAGCTAAAACTGACGCCGCGTTCACACACACGCAGTGATCAACCCTGCCCCTAGGAACATGTGTATACCAATCTAAGAATGGGATCCACATGTCCGAAGATCAAACCGATCACACTTCGCTAGTCGAAGTGGTACCTATCTGACCCCCAGGTTTATCCTCCACCCCTCCTCATCGTGTGACTTACGTGAGGAGGCTTATGATCTGAAAGTTACTTAAGGTGTCCTGGGTAATGAAACACCCTCTGTTTTTAATGACTGTGGTTATGCCACCTAACTGTAGGGGTAGCCACATCTAGGCTTTTCTCCCTATTTACATTACTGACTCTATTCAAGTTACTCTATCATGACTTCGGGACTTGAGTCCCTAAAACAAAAGAAAAAAAAAGCGTGTGTTCCGACCATAGAGCCTCCAGCCTTGGCTGACAACTTTATGTTCGGAAAACAGTGTGTGCTCGGTCACTCGGCCGCCGATTTGGCAAAATAAATTTTGTTGTCCTCGCCGGCCGAGCACCCGAGTAGGGTCCGGCCACTGAGCCTTTGTATGCCGCACAAGACCTCGGTGCTCGGATTTCGCGTGAAGATCAGCATTCACCTGATCTGCCTTAAGGGCCTAGTCCGCTGATGCGGTATATGTAGAGCCAGACGGGCCCTCCATATTTGGTCTATGATGAAAATTATATATACAATAAATGTAAACTGAAGAAATTTTAAGTTTTGGATGAATCCAAACAAAGTGATTTAGACAGTCAGACCGTTTTTTTTTTTGTTTTTTTGTGGACCTCCTTGGAGCTTCGGAACTATAATATGCCTGGGCAACAATTCTTTCCTTTTGTTTTTTTCCTAAATCATATTAGTGTGCGTGTATTGGGGTGTGCATTCCCAAGTGTATACTGCTCTCACACACCCCGGTGTATATTGGACTTATATCTACCTAAAAACCTAAACGAAAAAGCGTAGCCTCTCGCCAGATTTTTTTGGTCGGTTTCCTATCTTTCTTCATCTTGAGGTTTTGACGACTATGCACCATTACATACTTTATTGTTCGTTTGGGTTCTCCCTATATCTTGCTATTTGCTGTTTTGGTCTTCTGTGTACCGTCCTTATGTTTTCGTTGTAGTTTGTCAGCTCTCTTAGTATTCTACTAGGGTGATTTGTTAATCCGTTAAATATATCATATGCTCTTTCGTCTAGCGTCCGTAAGATCCTGGTTTGTCCTGAGTCTCGGAATACGTATCTTAGAGGTACGTATTTTGGTATTTTTAAAGTGTCTCGTATGATTTGATTTTGAGATCTCTGAATCTTCATCCTATTCGACTTGCAGGTATGTCCCCACGCTGCTAAGGCGTACGTTAAGACTGGCATGATGATGCTGTTTGCAACCCTGATTTTAGTTTTGAATCTTAATTTACTTCTTCTTCCTATGAGCGTTGAGAGCTGACTTTTCAGCGCTTTGGCTTTGTATACCTGTTGGTTAATATGTTCCGTGAATGTTAGTTTCTTGTCGAGTAACACTCCTAGGTATCTTGCCTGGTTGGTCCATTCTACTGGAGTGTTGCCTATCGTGATTTCACGGTTTGGTACACTTCTTCTGTGACTAAACATTACAGCCTGAGTTTTGTCTGGGTTTAAGGCTATTTTCCATTTTATGCATCATCGTTATGCACCATTAGCTGCATGATCCGGGTTTCTCCAGCTAACCGCTATTGCTGTGTCGTCTGCGTAAAGACTTAACAGAGATCCGGGTTCTGTTGGCGTGTCGGCCGTATAGATATTATACAGATACGGCGATAGCACAGCACCCTGAGGCACACCCGCTTCCAGGGCTCCGACTTCGGACAGGGTTGCCCCTATACGAATCCGGAACCTCCTGTTACCAAGGTATGACGCAAGGAGACATGTCATCGCCTCGCTGTATCCCAATGAATTCATTTTGTAAATCAGGCCATTGTGCCAGACTCTGTCAAATGCTTTACTAACGTCCAGAAATGCGGTTGCTGTGTATGTTTTTTCGTTAAATCTTTTAGTTATGAATTCTGTAAGTCTTAGTACCTGTAATTCACAGGAATGTTCGCTTCTGAAACCGAATTGAGCTTCTGGTATGGTGTGTAATGCTTGAGACTCTTCGTTAAGTCTTTTTAGAATTACTCTTTCCGCAATCTTGCTTATTGATGATAGTAAGCTGATTGGCCTGTAATTTTAAGGAAATGTGCCAGTTTTCCCTGGCTTAGCAATCATTATTATGTGAGCTTCCTTCCATCTGTCTGGAAAATATCTTAGTTTGAGCATATTGTTTATGATGTCGGTAATGTAAACAATAGCTTTTGTAGGTAGGTTTTTCAGCGCCCTGTTTGTGATATTGTCAGATCCTGGGGCTTTTTTGGCGTTTGTCTGCTTTATGAGTTCTTTTATTTCTTCGGGAGATATATGTAGTATCCCTATTCTGCCTTTTGTTCTTTTTAATTTTCTTGTTGTCCTCTCTACCTCTTCTTCGAAGTCTATGTCTTCGTTGTTCCTACACGCCCTTTCTAATTCGTCCTTTAGGACCTCTGCTTTTTCGATTTCTGTGTGGACAATCCAGTTTACTCCATGTAGAGGGGGGTATGGGTTTTTTGTCTTTTCGGAGGATTTTTGATAATTTCCAGAACGCAGATTTGTTTGGATTTAACTCTTCGATATAGGAGTCCCAGCTTTCATTTCTGTGATTTTAAAGTTGTTTCTTCACTTCCCTGTCTAGCTCATTTGCAATCCTTTTGTCCTCTACCGTTCTTGTGCGGTAGGCTCTTCTTCTTTTCCGATTTTTCTGCATGATTAAGTTTTTAAGTTCTATACTTATGTCCCTAAATCTTCCTTTCTGTCTAGTTATTGTTTCGGTTTTGGAGCTGGCATCGATAGCGTTGATAATTGTTTCTTCTAGTTTTATTACGCTGTCCTCTAGTTCTGTAATGTTGTTAATTGTGGGGATATTACCGATGTTCTCTCTCACAATTCTTCTGTAGTTTGGCCAACTTGTCTTTTTTCTGTTGTGGGGCTGCAAATAGTTTGTTTCTATTGCGCCCAGGGTCAGGACGATTAGGTTGTGTGTCGAATCGCCTTCGTTTAGAGAGTGTATCTCGTATTGTTGACCCACGTTGTGTAGGATTGCAATGTCTAGGTAAGTAGGAAGTTGTCCGTGAAAACAGGTCGGCTCTGTTGGTCCAATCACGTACGTATTCTGTCTATTTTTGAGATGGTTGCGTAGTCGTCGTCCGTTGTTGTTTGTCGTCCTATCAAACCAGTTGGGAGATCTCGCATTAAGGTCTCCTATTATTATGGTTGGCTCTTCTGAGTTTAGTATTAGGCTCAAATCTTCGTCTAGGATCGGTTCATTAGGTCTAACATATGCAGACACTATTTTTAATGTTTCGTTGTTTGCTTTTAGTCTAATAAGTGTGGCTTCTATTGTGACCAGTCCGTCGAACACGAACACCAGATGTGTTCGTGTTCGATTTCTTTTTTCACAAGTATGGCTGTTCCTCCTGATAGTGCTCTATGATCCGTCCTGTAGATATCGTAGCCAGGGAATTTTGTTTTCTTTCTTTCCACTAATTTGGTTTCTTGTAGGGCTATGATATCGACCTCTAATCTATTTACCATTTCATCCAGAAGATTGATTTTTTTTAATATTCCGCCGGAGTTCCATGACCCAATGCGAAGATCTTCCGTTTGGTGTGCTAACATTTCTGACCTATGTTTCCTATGGCTGTCATCACTTGTTGCATTTGATCTAACATGTTGGAGACATGTGCCATTTTGGCATTTAGATCGGCGTTGAATTTGGCTATGAGTGCAGCTGCTTCGTTGGTAGCCGTTGCTTCGTTTGACACGCTTTCAGGCTGTTTAGTAGCCTGAGCGTAGCTAACACCTTTATTGGTGTTGCTGTTGTTGATTTGCCTTGCCCTTTGTTGTTGTGGGGTGGCTTTCTTCTTGGGGGCTTTTGGGCATCCACGATAGTTTGCTGTATGCGCTTTTTCGCAGTTGGCTATGTAGGGTATAAGCGTTGTTTCTTTGCTTATGTCTTTTTTAGAATTCGTTTTTTTTCGCCGAATTCTTGGTGGTTTTCTCCTTTTGTGGAGGTTCTGGGATGTTGATTTCTTTTTCTTTTTGGAGTTTTGCCTCATTCCGTTGCTGAGTTAATGCATCCATTAACTCTAGTATTTTATCGGTTAGTCTTTTGACTTCCCGATCTTTTTCCTGGTTTTCCCTTCTTAACTCATTTAACTCAGCTAGAAGTTTTTCTTCTCGTGAGTTCATCTCCTTCTTCATTTCTTTTATCTCTTCGGTCAGTGCATTGACTGACCTACTCAGTTCGTTTGCTTTTTCTCTAGCTTCCATTTCTTTTGCCTTTTTTCTTGCTTCTTTGTCTTCATCGATTTCGGGGGCCCGTTGTCTCTTCACTTGTTTCGATGGGGCTTCCATCTCAACAGTAGTATCTTCGTCCAATGTGGGCGGGGCTTCGGTCGACTCGGTGGGACTTGGTACTTCGTCGGTGATGGCTTCCATAGTTGTTTCCGCGGATGTCGATAGATTATCGTCCGTGTCTATTTCACTTTTTTTGTCATCTTCTGACTCGGGCGAATAGGAGTTGTCATCATATGTAGGGAGTTCGTCCAGGGGATTGTTTATATTCGCGGTAAAATTATTGTAAAGTTCTATGGCACTAGCAACAGAGGGGGAGGATGACTGGGACTTGTCATCTTCTTCTGCGTCATGTATTGTCACTTGCGTGACAACACTGTTTGGGGGGAGGTTTTCACTCATGTGAACATTTAGAGTTCAAAATTATTAAAGAGGTTATTACACAGAAGACTCTGTTTTTGTCGTCCCGCCTGGCTGCTGCCAGTCGGTTTTCCTGGGTGTCGTCCCAGCTACCACACGGTTGTTCACTACCTGATTTCTCAAGCAGGGATCCTCTTCCAGTTTCTCACACCTCAGGAACAGGGGCCGTTTCTGTCCGACCTTGTCAAATGTCAAGGCCTTACAGTGTCATCCCTGACGACACACTGAGGTGATCCCGAATTCTTCGCAAACGCGAAGCTATTATAGCCTCCGCTAGGAGCCTATAAAAACAGCTCCCCGACGGTTTTACTAGTAACAACCTCGCATCCGCTTTTCGCTAATATGTAGGACAAGTGCCTATGCCACACTCGGTGTCTTACCCACCGGGAGCTGAAAAGCTCCGTTGACGATAGGTCAGTCGCCCCCACCTAAGCACACTTCGCTTGACTCGCGTCCGTACTGTTCGACTGCTGGAGCCGAACTTACTGATGACTAACTGACGCCGCGTTGTACTAGGCCGAATTTATAGTTTCTACTCGCCTCTCCTCCACTGGTTTCGGCGTGAGGGGGCGTGTCGTCGTTTGTAGCTTTTCTTTTTTCGTGATTTGGGGAAAGTCTCCGACTTGACGGCTGAAGGTAAATTCTTTGCATTTCATAGTGAATTAAGTGACACTTTTACACTCTTTTCCTGATTAATATATACTATAAAAAACTGGTTCAATGATGATTTGAAATCCATGAGTGAAACTCTGCACTGGATAAAGAAGCAATATGATAAGTTTTCTACATTGGCTCAGGAAAATCTATTAATAAATCACAAAAAACATTACTAATTTGTAATTGTAAACATCAAGGTCTAGGTTTTAGGCGTTAGGCTGCTATGTGTAACCATTGAATTACCTCCGAAAGTTAGGAGCCAATGTAGTACAATAAAACTCACATCTTTGGGAGCCAATTATTGGGCCTCGTTTAGCTCAGTCTCTCATGCGTGAGAACGTCTTATCTTAGAAGTAAATCTCAAAAATGAGTTTGGCTGGGACAAATAAACCAAAATAATATCTCATCATATTTATTGCAAATAAATAAAAATATGAAATTGAAATTGTATTAATAAATTAAAATCAAACAATACAAATCTTGCCTATAGCTTTACAAAACATAAAATAATACTTATGGTATCTGATATTGTCTAATAGTAGTTGGAAATGATTCTGATAGTTATTGGTCGCTAGATTCAGTTGTTACTTAATATTGGTATTCAATTCCAGAGATATGTTGAGTTCCCATAGCAGCGGCTACCTACTGCAGTATATTATTCCCAATGGTCGAAATGTCTTCACACCAAAAGAATAACAAAAATTGAATTACGCCAAAAAACTAGAATAATGAACCTCGTGTTATCAACCTCGTCCTTGCCATTTGAAGATTGTATGTAAATAATTACAATATTAAGTAGAAAATGGCAAATTGGCAAGGATAAAATGAATATAAATTATTACTACATAATTAAGTTAAATATTATTTAAGATACGAACAGCATATAGGAACAATACAATGAAAAATAACATGGTGTGTAGTTTTAGGTTAAGTCAAAAGTAAAATTATAAAAAGACAGATATAAAAACATTGATAAACTAGAAATGTAAGTACTAAATTAACATTTTCATTTTATTCGGATCTACTCTGTACGAGTACAAGAAACAAATTCGTTAAAGATTTCTGCTTAGTTGAGGAGACATGTCGTGGAATGCAAATGTTAGATTCCCCATGTCTCTATTAACATCTTTATCAACGTCTGGCTATGCCTTGCAATTTTTAGAAGGCTCCAGGTTAAAGCAGAAATCTGAATTTGTTTCGAAACTATCTTACCGATTTTTCTATCAGATGTTGCTATTGCGTCCATAACGAAGCCATTTTATTGTTGCTTCCTAATAAGACAGAGAAGATTATTTTTCACGTTAAGAACGGCTATGAATAACTGTTCTGATGAGACTTATTAATTCGAAATACGTATCAACAAATACATAGACGCTTTGTACGTGAAATCAAATCTTTTCTGTCTTTTTCATACTAAATTAACAGTTTAAAGAGGTTCTGAAACTGTTATCATGTAGCATCTTTAATGTCCATATTTGTAGTGGGTACTCAAGTATCGGTCGATGGTTGAGGTCAACCTTGAGTCGTTTTTGAGTTTTATAAACGGATCTCAAGCACGAAATCGAGCTTGAGTACACAAAAATGACAGCTCGTGCTCAAACATCGGATCGACCTGCCTTGAGCACGGGATCCTAACCTAACTTGTTTGTTTATATTTATATTTTTCAATTCGCTTCCGATATTTTTTTTTTTGTTTTTTGGGATTATGGACATTGTTGTTCAACATCCAGAAAGAGGACAAATTCCAGAATTGTTAATAGGTGAATTATTATGAATAGTGAATATGCATGCAGCGCAGGCATTATCTACTTACTCAAGTATTAAAGCAAGGTATTTATTAATAATAGGCTAAACAAAAAAATAGGTTATTTGATAGATATATCTTTTTAGGTAATGAACAACAAAATATATATAATAGTGCACATGTAAGAAATGTTCTACTAGGGAATGGCTCCGTTCGACCTTTATACTACTGCCAAAAAAAGGCAAATACAAGGGAATGCAGCGAATATCGTACGATAGCCTTGATGAGTCATGCTCTAAAACTGTTCCTGAAAATAATCCATAATAGGATCTATAGGAAATTAGACGTAGACATCAGTAACACTCAGATGGGATTCAGAAAAGGGCTGGGTACAAGGGAGGCTCTGTTTGCAATGAACGTTCTCTCACAGAGATGCTTAGACATGAACCAAGAAATTTACACCTGCTTTATTGATTTCGAAAAGGCCTTTGACAAAGTACAACATGAACCACTAAGACAAATTCTAATAAAGGAAAATATAGACAGCCGAGATATTCGAATTATATGCAACCTATATTGGAATCAAACAGCAAATGTGAAGGTTGAGGGTAGGCTAACAGAAGAAATTCAAATCCGTCGAGGAGTCCGGCAGGGATGCATCTTGTCGCCACTTTTATTTAATCTGTATAGTGAAGCTATTTGTGAACAAGCACTCGAGGAAAAAGATCTTGGTCTGATAATAAATGGTGAGACGATCAACAATATAAGGTATGCTGACGATACGGTTCTCCTAACGGGAACGCTAGTAGAACTACAACATCTCGTTCAAAGTCTCAATATATACTGTAACAGTTACGGCTTGAAAATTAATTTGAAAAAAACTAAATTTATGGTAATCACGAAATCAAAGAACATCAGAGCTAATCTTGTAATAGACAATACAACGATTGAGCGTGTGTCCTGTTATAAATATCTAGGTGCTTGGATCACAGACGATACTGATCAAACAAAAGAGATTAGATGTAGAATAGAAATCGCTAGATCAGTCTTTAATAGAATGCGCAAACTCTTTTGCAATCGTGATATCAATATAAAGTTACGAATACGAATGCTGCGGTGTTATGTCTTTTCTACCCCGTTGTATGGAGTAGAGGCTTGGACACTAAAACAGTTGACCACAAAAAACATCGAAGCTTTCGAGATGTGGTGCTATAGGCGCATTCTCAGAATATCATGGATGGACCGCGTCAATAACACGCAAGTACTCCAAACTTTAGACAAAAGATGCGAAATTCTAAATGAGATAAAAACTAGAAAGATGGAATACTTGGGGCACATTGTGAGAGGTGAAAAGTACGAACTTTTAAGAAATATCATGCAGGGCAAAATTAAGGGCAAAAGAAGTGTGGGAAGAAGAAAAATATCGTGGCTTCGTAATCTACGTGAATGGTTCGGGTGTAGTTCGATTGAACTTTTTAGGCGCGCTGCTAACAAAGTCGCAGTGGCCATGATGATTTCCAATCTCCGCTAGGAGTGGCACGAGAAGAAGAAGAAGAAATGTTGCCAATAGGCTATTTAGAACCTGGAAAATATGGTTTCACTGTTTGCAATGAGGCCTACAAATCAAATTAAATACATATCTTGCAACAATAGTACAGCAATACTCTGCAATATATGTTTACAGGAGAATAATGATAGTGATAATGATTTTCTAGAAAATACTGATGTGCCAGTAAATAGAAATGTTAATGATGTGGAAAAAGGTTTAAATTTTAGGAGATATTTTATTCAACAATGTTATGCATGAGAATGTAAATATATTATTGATTACCTATATTATGTTAAATGTAATTCTTTTTATTTTTTTTGTCAAAATGTATTTTTTATATTTTAATTTAAAATAAATCAGGGTTATACTATACTCAGACAACTTAAGCAAGTATATCTTTATTGAGTTCAAGTTGTCTCCCTCCTTTTAAATAAGTGCTTATTCCTTTCATAAAACCTTTCCTTATCAAATATAAAATTAATTACACATTTAAAATATTAATATTCTTTATTTAAAAATATATTTATAAACCTTCACGATAAGTTAATTTGAAAGTTTATAGAACAATTTATAAAATTAAAAAATATAATATTATCAGGTTTGTTAAATATAAAATAATATAATAATTGCTTTACAACCACCATAGTATACATAAAAAACAAAATCACCAAAAAAATATCCACAACTAGTATTTAGTATTTACATTTAGAATTTTTAACAGTTTTAACAGTTTTTTAACATAACTATAGATTACTATTAACCTTTGGAATAATTCAAACCTTTTTTTTTTGGCGAATGTTTTTTATTTGCAATTATAATAGCCACGACTCCATTAGTAGTAGTGTTTGTTTTTATTATTACATATTGCCATAAGTACATTTAAGATTACTTACCATTTGAAGCACCATTTGAATATTTGAATTGAAATATTCTATTGGAACAACAGGTGTTATATTACAAGTATTACTTGAAATTATTATTAAATGTACAGTTAAGATTTCTCAAAATTATCATACATAACAACTCTTTATTTTGAACTGGAAGTAATGGAGGGAGTCAGATACTTCTAATGTTACAGTAATTAAACTTACATGTCCACCTAGCTGGTGGGCCTCCTTTTGTCCTACAATTATACTAAGTATGAATATATAGTAAATTTAGCTCTTCCAAATACTTCTGTGCTGTCCCAAGGACAGTCGATGCTTAATATATATCGGGAACAGCAACTTTCACAAACTCCAGCACTACATCAGGCTTTGGCTTTTTCAAAGGGCCATCACCTGTAGCCAGCATACTGTTGTTTCTCTGCATTTTCTACGATATAAACTTTGCTTAAATAAATAAAAGTAATTTACCTCTGTTTCAATTTGGTTTACAATTTTCGTAGCTATTCTGAAGTCCTTAATATCTCATACCTTAGGCTGGCAGTTATCATATGCTGAATTGTATTCCCAACCCTTCTTTTTTCATTAAGGAAGCAACGTTTTTCTTTTCATTCTCTACAGTATTATTTTTCTTTACCAGCTGGATTAAAAATACCTTTCCTTTTGTTGAATACACTGCATATTTAGTACAATTTCCGCTCATCTAAAAATCCACATAATTGAAATTTATTCCGTCTAATGCATATCTTTTATATTACATACCTTAAAATAATTTATTAAAAATAAATTTTTTTTAATACACAACATGCCTCTTTGGTTGACCTTTGCTCTCTAAAACCACTTTGTTTTGGAATAATTAAATCTTGTTTTTCCAGGTGCCATCCCAGTCTATTATTAATAATTTTTTTTAGTAACTTACACATGGTGCATGTTAAAGATATCGGTCCGTATGACTCGGAACTTGTTTTAATACCATTAGGATTTTGTATAAGTATATCTGTGGATTCATGCCATTTTTGAGGAAATTTGTGCTGCAGCCAAATAATATTAAACAGATTTAGAAGTTGTGTGTGAGCGCTATCTGGAAGGTGTTTGATAAAAATACTAGGAATATCGTTCGGGCCAGCGCTAGTTTCTTTGAGATTTGATAGTGCTTCTGTATACTCTAAAGGAGAAATTGGTAAATTTAACGGTTCATCTGTGTTAAGTATAATGAATCGAGTTAGAATCTTTGGAGAGGGCATCACGTGACTAAAGACGACCTCACTTCGGCCATATTGTTAAGATTGTTTTGACACTTTTGACAGATCGTATACGTTTGTTTACGTTTGTTGTTTTTCGAATATTTTTAGTTTTATAATACTTTTATAGAAACTGTAATAATATATTGTGATAGTGCATAATAATGTTTTCTTGTTCTCAACGTAGTTGCAGTAGCAGAAGCAATGTTAATAAAAAATCTTCAGGAATAACGTTCTACAGGTAAACAAAGCAATGTCCCGTACTTCAGAGAATAAATTAATAGTATTTGACTGTATTAATTTATCTTTATGTATAATATATCGTGTTTTTAGTGTTTACCGCGGGATAAATAAATCATAGTTTATTAAAAATGTATTGCACTTTTTTAGAATATGATTAAATCTTCTAAATAACTAGTCATATTTTTATAGTAGATTTAATATTATTGAGTACGGCCATGATCCCACCGCCATATTGGTATCATCGTTAGCCACGCCTACCTACGCCGTTTTTAATACACACGTTAATATGCTTATAGCTTCTCCATAGATTCTAACTCGATAGTATAATGTTTATTTTCTTATTTTCGTCTTGCTGTTTGTAATTAATGAAACATTTTTTATAATTAATATTGCTGAATCGGTTTTTGTATATGTTAGCAAGGATTTTGGCAATCTCAGTAGTACTAGTAACTGCCTTTCCATTTATCTCAAGGCTTTTAACATCCTGATTGCTATTTAATCCGAATATTCTTCGGACTTTGTTCTATACTTTATTCATGGAAGTATTTGCATTTAACGTTGATACATATTGAGTCCATGATTGGCTTTTAGCCTTTCTAGTTGTCTTCTTGGCTATAGCACGTTGTTTTCTTTATTCTTAACGGTTTTGTAGCGCTTATAATGGTTAAAAGCTCTTTTGCTAGATTCAACTGCTGTTTTGCATTAGTGATTCCACCATGGGACAGGATTACGTTGTTTTATGCATGTAGTCTTTCCTATTGCTTGTTCTGCAGCTTTTTTGATAATGGTAACAAGGTTCTTTAATGTCTCGTCTATATTTGAGGTACTTTTAAATGTGGTCATACTGCTTTCGATTAAATTTAAAAAAAGATTCCGGTTAGGGTTTTTTAAATTCCATTTTGGAATAAATATCTGTTCACATTGGTTTTTTGTTATTATGGATAAAAAGTGGATAGTGATCACTGTTGTATTAGAAGTCTAGCCTATCCTAGGTAAGCTATGGGTCAGACCTGGTTTGCATTTCGTAAGGTTTATACATGAAGATTAACCATTTTGTATATTAAATCTAGGGAGCCTGCCGTCGTTTAAGACTGAAAGGTTGGACTGTTCAAATATCTCTTCTAGCAGTCTTCCCCCAGTATTTAAAATCGCCCAAAATAAGTTTGGGTTGGGGAATTTTTTGTAACAGTTCAGTTAATGCTTCTGAGTCTACTTGCGTTAATAAGTTTGGCTGGCTTTTTCTTGGCTATTTCGATCTTTGCAGTAATTTTTACATTGTTTTAAAGCTTGTATTTTTTTATTTTTGAAATTAGTTTCCTAAAGACAAATTATATCTGGATTGTATTTGGCCAGAATTATTTGGAGCATCGGAAGGTTGGTTATTGTAAAAACCGTTAATGTTCCATTGCAAAATTGAAGATAAACCCTTGTATAATAAAAAAAACTGAAACTTGGGATTGTTACAGAAGTTAATGACTCGATCCCTAAATTAACTTATTTTCAGTTTCTGATGCCTCAGTATCCGAATAGGTCATCTGTAAATGTATCAGTAGTTTCTTTCTTATTTTTGTATATCTAGATTTAATGGATCTTTGTTTGAAATAAGGGTATATTGCTTTTAGCATTTTCACCAAAGCTTCTAAATCGTTAGTGTAGTTTTTTATGACGCTGAATGGATCCTGTGCACCATAAACATTTTCAAATAGATTGGATATTTGATTAAATCAAGAATAAATGGAGGGTTATGCTCTAAGATGAATGCCTTGGCCGGTTCCATGAGTATGTGAGTTGGCGTATTTTTCTTACTTTTTTTTGGTTTTTTGGATGGCGCATCATTTGGTTTAACAAACGGGTCTAGACTAGGGTTTTCTGAATAAACGTCTTGCGCTGGAGGAGGTGTGACTATTTCTTCCAAACTTTTTTTGTGTAGATTGGGTTGTATCTATATTAATGATTGGTTGTTCGGTTTTAAATTTGAGGGGTTAGTTGGAAGTATTTGTGTAGGTGTAGATTGCGAAAATGTTTGGTAGTGGGCCTTGCCTTTTACATGAAAAACATACCAAGGAATCTTGTGACAAAAAAAACCTATATTTGGTTTTATCATGATTAATTAATATGGATTTAGGTATTGAGGCAAGCGGTGGTGTGATACAAATTTGTCGTCTAAAACTATAAGCGTGACTGAATTCCGGCAAATCGTCACTTATCTTAAGAAATGACATGGGAGACATGGTTTTAAGGCCCCATTTTTTAATTTCTTGAGTTAGTAAAGCATGCGGAATGGTGGGACAAATTGGGACGTGGGACATTCTGCATATTAAATTCTATAGACCCTCCATAATTATTCATAAAATGTTCAACAAAGTTTTTTTTGCAAGATACATACATACTCTGTTGTTAGGAAGCCGTAAGGAAAATAAAATATTTTTGGGAGCGATCAACATTCCTAGTGGAATCAGGTAATCTTGAAGTTTTAGGTTTTTAATGGCTGAAAATACAACAGCTTGATCTTTAGTAAATAATCACAGCAGAAGAATAAGTTTTAGTATTGTTTTCCTTTTTGGGAGCTTCTGTAGTCAGAAGTCCCGTCAGTTGGATTTACATCTTTTCTTTATAATTTAAACTTAATTAAGACCTGAAATACGGACCTGTTTTAGAATAGGCAATTTTATAATGTCGTTATAGATAACGAATAAACTTGTTTAGAGTTTTTGTATCAAGCCGACTTATAATAAATACAATAAATTCCTGTGAAATGACTCTATTTTATATACCTTTTAAGAGTTAATACAGGATGGAAGAGAACGCACTCTTATGCACTTGTATTGAGAAAATAAAAAAAATTTAATCAATAACTATGTACTATCAAAATAACTGTTTTTGTTTGAAGCTGACAAATTCGCACTAACTAGTATACCTGTCAGGACCGAACT
Source organism: Diabrotica undecimpunctata (assembly GCF_040954645.1). Taxonomy (NCBI): domain Eukaryota; kingdom Metazoa; phylum Arthropoda; class Insecta; order Coleoptera; family Chrysomelidae; genus Diabrotica; species Diabrotica undecimpunctata. Next base: position 101,968,671 of record NC_092803.1, read on the forward strand.
CTTTTAAAAGTCAACTGTTGGATTGCTCTTAGACTTCTTTTAGTATTATTAGTTGCTTCAGTATTTTTACACTTCGTAGCTGTTGTTTCCATTTACAATACAAGAACGTAAATGGTATAACTGGAGTTAATACGTAAAATGACTGTAAACTCTACAACCAAATTGAAGACATTTATGAAGAAAGTAGTGAACTTATCTACCCCGATGAATTAACAATCAATAACGAATCGTGTGTATGATAGAAACTTTGGTGACTACTTGCATAATTAAATGCAGGTAAAATAAGTACTTTAAACTTGTTATAGACGAAATAATTTGGGAAGGTTATAATACTAATGTAGAAATTGTTTTATTGCATGGACATAGATCATTTCTTGTCTAATATTATTCTATAGATAAATGGTACTATAATAAAAACAAATACGAGGGTGGATTGGTATAAAACTAGCCTTTGATAGAAAAAACAAGCTTTTTGGAATTAAATCGATTTATTTCTCAACATAGTCCCCTTTTAGCTCGATACACTTAGTAAAACGATCTAATTTTTTTATCCCATCCGGATAGTATTTTTGCTCGAGCTCTTTAAAATAGGTAGAAGTTTCAGCGACGACTTCATCATTTGTTGCGAAACGGCGTCCTCCGAGCCATTTTTTTAGGGTTGAACACAGGAAAAAATCACTGGCTGCAATATTTGGGGAACACGGTGGGTGTTCAACCAATTTATAGCCCAATTCGTGTAATTTTGCCATGGCGACGGCCGATCGGTGAGCCGGAGCATTGTCTTGGTGAAAGAGCACTTTTTTGCGTTCCAAACCAGGGCGTTTTCGACGCAATTCGGCATCGAATCGATCCATTAATGCTGCGTAGTACTCACCATTGATTGTTTTTCCTTTTTTAAAGCAGTCGATGTGGATGATGCCCTTCGCATCTCAGTAAACAGTCGACATCACTTTGCCGGCCGAATGTGCACTCTTTGCCTTCTCCGGCGGTCCTTTGATGCGTTTGCGCCACTGTTTCGACTGATCTTTGGTTTCCGGTGTGTAATAATGCACCCAGGTTTCATCAACGGTGATAAATCGGCGAAAAAAATCCTTCGATCGCGCCGTAGCATCGCCAAAAGCGTCTCTGAAGTGGTCATACGTTTTTGCATTTGATCGATTGTCAGCAAACGCGGCACCCATCGCGCGGATAGCTTTTTCATGTCCAAATGATGGTGAATGATGTTGTGTACGCGTTCGTAGGAAATCTTTAGGACCTCTATTAACTCGCGGAGCCTAATTCGACGATCTGCCATAATCATGTCATAGACTTTGTTGATGATTCTCGGCGTGGTGTCTTCATTTGGCATCCCGGGACGCTCATCATCAAAAACACTCGAACGACCACGAACAAATTCAGCTTTCCAAAATTTTACTGTTGCTAACGAAGGTGCAACCTTATCATAAACTTCGTCTAGGTCGGCTTTGATTTGCACATTCGTTTTACCTTTTTTGTGGAGGAACTTAATCACCGAACGATACTCGAGTTTTTCCATTTCTCCGAAAACACAAAATATGCTTGCTTTTGACGGCTGTAAAAACCAAAATAATCGTTTTTAAAACTTAAAATTTTGACAGATGTCATGTCATAATTGGCAAATGTCACCAAAACCAATTCGGTATCAAGTAGCGCCATCTATCAAAGGCTAGTTTAATATCAATCTATCCTCGTATGTACGTTTTACAGGGTGAGTCATGACGAATTGTAAATACTCATATTACTTATACATATACATATTACAACAGACACTTTTTAATGGTAATTTGTTATTGACCATAGGAGTAAAATAGGAGTATTTACAGTTTATCATGACTCATTCTGTATATTTTTAGCTTAGCTGCACTAGCAAATACCGCTAATACTTGAAACTGCTGACACCAATACCGCTGATATGCATGCACTAAGTACTTCATGTATTAAAACAACGATCACGAAGAGGAGAAACAAAACCACAATGAACCAAGTTGGGACATACATGCTTACCAGATAAGTCATCTTCATCTTTGGCTCAACAATCCTCTGTGGATCCTGGCCTGCTCTAAGATTCGTCGCCATTCTGTTCGGTTTCTGACAACATGCTGCCGTCTTCTGATCGCTAGTATCCCTAAGTAGGTCTCAACTCCATCTAACCCTACTAATTCGCGATCGGCCCCTGCTTCTTCTTCCTATAGGTGTTCCTGTCGTTAGCTTTTTAGCAATTGTCCAGATAAATAGGTACCATTTTATCAAGAGCGTTGAACTGGTATGTGTTAAATGTGTTTTAATGTGCTTTAAATTTTAAAATAATTTAAATGCACATCAAATCCTAATCAAATGGCCAGAATATTTACAAGAAAGAAAACTGAAGTTTTCTGAAAACTGAAGAAAGTGAAAAATGTCATTTTCTCATACTTAAGTGTCTGCGGTCTGAAAACTGCGGTGATTTACTAATAACAATTTAATAATATTCTTTGAATATACGGAACTGTTCAACATATGGTTAAGTGTAATAATTAAACAATGTAAATATTTTTGTAAGATTGAGTTGCCATATTTATTGCATAGTCTATTCCATAAATATTCTACTCTTTTTTGGATTATCGCGATAATGAATATTTTACTGCTCAAAATAAGAGGTACGAAAGTAAATTGCTCCAAAAATTATTCAAATAAAAAGGATTTGCTTTCATTTTGACATAATTTAGTACTGATTCTAATTTCAAAGAGTGTGTTTTTGTATTGAAACCAAAAATGCCGAGACGTGTTTTAGATGTAGATAACTTTATATTTAATCTACATGCTTATTTTATTGTTGAGAAAACGAATGGGACACCATTGCTATAAGTTTTATCTGTTCATAAGCGTATGTGATGTACTCTGTATTAGTAAAACAAAACTACAGTCAATTTTGCAATAAGCAAAAAGTAGACAAAGTATACAATATGTCGCACAACGCAAACCTCGCCCACATCCAAAGACTATAAGATCTTCCCGAAGGTTGCAAATTTGAAATCCGTAAGAGTATAAATAAAATGCGTGAAAAGAACATGTTTCTCTAGATTCAGTGTTACAGAAATTAAAAGAAAGAAATGTATTTAAAATTTCTGTCTCTGGAGAGTTTTGAGATAAAATCCCTTTTCCACCTGCAGCACTATGATGCGCGATAAAGGCTTGCTATCAGCCAAATTCTTTTCGTGTGGAAGTCCTGGGTACATGAACTCCAACACGATATCCTAACCCCATCAATGCAGGCTAGCGTGAAGCGCCCGTTTCCTGCTCTCTCTAGTGACGTATCGTCGAACTGAAATTGCTTGCTAGGACCTCGAGTCTCCGCTCCGGGTTGCGCTTAGTTCGGCAACTCGGTGCCCGAGGATGTCGGCCCTTCGTGCCCAGGTTTGGAGGTTCTGTTAATTTTTTTCGAAAGCTGTCGCCTTTTTGTTAGTATTATTTAATTTTTTTTGATGGCCGAAGCATTTTTATTTAATTATTATTTTTTTAAGGTTGTCCTGAAAATAAAAATTAATTATTAAAACTTCCAGTGCTGCGTGCTGGGGCTTCTTCCGTTGGTAGATCTACGAATTATCTAGACTTTATGTGTTTGCCAGAATTTGCTGTTTTGGTCTTTTGTGCTTCTATCGATGGAACGCATCATATCTTATTATCTCTCAGAGCTATCTGCCATTTTATCCATAACCCTTACTTGTTACAGTTCTTTAAACAGAAAGCGTTCAGCGACTTACCTGGGTACCTCTGCCGCTTCTCTGAGGATTTTATTGTGGGCTGCTTATATTTTCTTTTTATGTGAATTGCTTATGTGTCCCCATGTGAGAGATGCATATGTGATTATTGGAAGTATGATGCCGTTTATCAGTCTCATTCTCATCTTTATGTGCAGTTTGCTTTTTCTACTTGCGAGTCGTATTATTGCCACTATGTCCTCTTATTCTTTTGATGGAACCGATCTTGTGTTTTCAACGAAATCAAAATGGGCCGAATATCATGACAATATGAATACGGATATGTTTGTGAAACGGTTGAAAAAAAAACTGTTACGAAGTTTACATGAATTATCTGTTATAGTACTGGATAATGCTCCGTAGTATTGGGAAATTTTAAATAAGTAATCAACAAACGCCTGGGCCGCATGAAAATATTACATGACCTCAGTAACGTTTGATGCCTCAATTACTAACGTTAACTGAACGTAATGCACACCAAACATATAAACATGTATATATATGTATATATATATATATATATATATATATATATATATATATATATATATATATATATTATATATATATATATATATAGTATAGATATAGATATATATATATATATATATATATATATATATATATATATATATATATATATATATATATATATATATCTATATCTATACTATATATATATATATATATATATATATATATATATATATATATATAATATATATATATATATATATATATATATATATATATATATATATTGTTATGATGTGTTTTTTTGTTTGAATGATGAGCAATGAGTATTTTAATAATATATATAGGGTTTTTATCGCGGTTCTCAAAGAATTAGCTTGTAAGTACTTTTTTAAATTATCTTTATTATAACTATTATGAAACACACATATATATATATCTAACCTAGCCAATGTAAATTTAAAATAAACTATCTTTAAATTGATGTTCTTATAAAACTAATTAAATTCTATAGACAATGTTAAATTTAAACAAACTATCTTCAAAATTGAAATTGTTATAACACTAACTAAATTATATTAACAAAATTTTGTACCTTTCTTACACTGAATGCCTAAATGAACTGTTTTCCACTATACATATTCTAATCACCACTGAATGTCTTCGTACTTCGGTTATCCTTGTTTTTGTGAAATTTCTTTTTCCAATTATCAGCTTCTACCAATTTAAGATATATTTTTCTTCACCAGCATTTATACACCACCAAGCAAACCAGCAAACAGCATTTATATTTATTCTTCTTTTCAATATACCAATATCCAATTATTATAAGTTGATTTATACTAATCTCCAACCATAATATAATTTAATTTCTTCCAATATACTTTTTTTAATCTTCAATAATTATTTGTGTATAATTATAAATGTGCATTAAATTATATGCATAATTTTTAATCTTCATTTAACTCACTATATCAAACTATTGGACTATTTGTACTTGATTCACTGACTCCAACTAACTTTCATAATAAACTGGCCTGACTTCTGACTAAAAACTTCCAAAAACTGCCATATTGAATCCAAATCACGGGTATTTATATCCTTTTTTCTATTCCAGAACCATCTGGTAAGAGATCATGTTCCAATCGTTCTATTAACTTCTATATAGATGTTCTCGAAAAAATATCTGTTCGATCCACCGCCATAATCATTATATCGAGAATGTTCGACTGTAAACAATGGTCATCTCCGCTGATCCAGAGAATTCCATTCTTTTCTATTAATAATTTTGTTTACATTTAGGCTTTTCAGATCAGAGTAAACATTCAAATTAGTAACTAACACTCTAATTTAATAAAATACACATTTCAAACAATATAACCCCACTTATATTCGTAAAATTCTTAAAATGACACTTAGGAATGGAGGGTATAGTGTGTTGCCTAGTCACATGGCTCACTTAAAAATATCTACAAAATCATAACTACTAAAATACAACTTTTTACAATTATTATATGCTAATTTATTAAAAATGCCCTCACATAAATATATTTTTATTAAATTTTCTAGTATTTAACTTCTTAAAATAACCAAATACTTTTTTATATCTAATATTATGTAGTATATAACTTATAAATTATTTTCTATAAACCCCAATCGTCACAATACCCCAAAATAATATTTAAAATAAATAATTTACTTATTATTTTTTTAAATATTAATTTTCTCATACCTTATTAAATTTAATAAATCAATTTTTTTTTTTTTTTTTTTTTTTTTATTTAAAATGTGTTAAATACATCCCTGTTCGCTGTCTATGTCAAAGCAGAGAACAACGGAGCACAGTTCGGCTATTCTATGGTCAAACTGTCATGTCAAATGGAGCAATGGATGCGATATCAGAGAATAAATATAACCTTAATTAAAAATATAATAGATATGGTGTTCTGTTTATTTATAGACAAAATCTAGGAATTATTTCCATTCAAAATAACTTTCATCAATATAAATTGGTAAGTTTTTTTCACTTTATTATATTAGAAAGACATTTTTATAGCAATTATAGTATCAATTTTGTGTCTAACCCCAAATTATGATTTTTAGGGTACAAATTAATTTCCATATATACAAAATTCAACAAGTATGATGTCAAATTGATTCAAAATAATGAAATCTACCATCTACCATTTAACAAATCAAGTCTATTGAATAAAATGGATATATCAGTAAGTTATTAGTGTTATTATATTTGTGTTAAAGGTATAGAAAATATTATTCAATCTCTTCATGATATTGAAAAATGTCGTTGATATGAAATATGCCTCTTAGTCTGTTCTCTGCATCTATTAACACATAACTATTTAGTCCATTCTGATTTTCAATTGTATATGGACCTTCAAACATTGGTTGTAATTTCTTACAACGGTTTTCTTTAACATTACTTTTTCTAAGTGAACGAATTAACACTTGGTCTCCTTTTTGAAATGTGATTGGTTTTTTTATATTTCGATTTTGTCTTCTGATATATTTTTCAGCTTTCCTCCTAATTCGGTTATTCACTTTCTGCATTACTTGTTCTAACATATCCTGATTATATTCACTAATCCACTTTCTGTTTCCTATATGGCCAAACATTAAATATTCTGGTACTTCCTCTGTATTCAAATTATGTGTATTATTCAAAAAATATTCTACTTGTGGTATATGTTGCTGCCAAGTTTCATGTTGGTTTTGGCACAGTATCCTTAAATATTTTATAACTTCTTTAATATATCTTTCTGCAGGATTTGCCTGAGGATGTCTGATACTTGTAAAATGAATGTTGATTCCCTTTTTCTCACAAAATGTCCGAAATTTTTGGTTGTTAAAATATGTAGCATTATCTATTATGCAATTTCTAAATGGTCCTATTTCTTCGAAAAATTGATTAATATATAATTTTAATGTTTTAACATTTGTTCTAGAGCAGGGATATAGTTTAATAAATTTTGTATATAAATCAACTATCACTAGTATATGCTTTTTTCCTGTTGGACTGAGAACTAAATTTGAAATAAAATCCATGGAAACTGTATTTAGTTTTTCATATACAACATTAATTTATATGTGTTCTGGTTTTTGAAATTCTTTTCTTTGTTTAGTTGACATATTGGGCATTGGGTAGTAATTTCCTTTGCTATACTTATGTCATTCTTTGCAAAATAATTGTCCCTAAATAGCATCCATAGCTTTCTTGAACCAATATGCATATAATTGTTATGTAAATTTTTCAATATTTTCTTTGCTAAAGTTCTAGTTATTACATATACTTCTATGCCATTTATTATTTTATAATATACTCCATCTTTCCTAAGGACTTTTTGTTTTTCACTCAAATTGATCTGATCTCTTATAATTTCTTCTTTAGAATATAATCCAGTACTTTCTACTAATTGATTTAATCCAATTTTTATTGTTCGCTGCCCTTTTTGTGATGTATTTTCTAACCTTGATAAAGCATCTGCCACTATATTGGATTTTCCAGAAATGTATTTGATTTCAAAGCAGTATTCACTAAGTATTAGACTCCACCGATGTATTCTACTGTTTCCATATTTGTTATTTAATATAGATGTTAAAGCTTGGTGATCTGTTTCTATTGTAAATTCATTACCCAACAAATAAAATCTTAATTTTGTGACACAGTGTATTATACTTGCTAGTTCTAATTCTGAAACTGAGTAACCCTTTTCATGTGGCTTTGTAATTCTTGAAATGAATTGTATTGGGTATTCGACCCCATCATGTATTTGCAATAATACCCCTGATAATCTCTCTATTGATGCATCTGTTCTTAATATGAATGGCTGTGTGTAGTCAGGATAGTATATTTTCAAATTTGACAGAAAAATGTTTTTAATTTCTTGGAATGCTAGTTCTCTTCTCTGATCCCATCTCCATTTTACACCTTTTCTCAGTAGTTCAAGTAATGGAATTTCTTTTATACTTAGATCTGGTATCATCCTTTTATAATAATTAATTATTCCAATAAATCCTCTTAAAGTTCTTAAATTGTGTGGTGTTTTATATTCCTGAATGACTTGTGTCCGTTCTGGATCCATTTCGATTATCTTAGTGTTAAGTTTATAACCTAGATATATGACTTCTTTTTGAAAAAATGTACATTTTTCTTGATTTATTTTTAGTCCAACTTTGTCTAATCTATTTATTATAATTTTTAGGTGTTTCTCATGATCTTCAGCCGTTTTAGAAAAAATTAATATATCATCAATGTAGTGAATTACAAAATGTTCATATTGATCCAAAATATCATGAAGACATCTACATAGAGCACTGCAAGATGATTGAAGTCCAAATGGTACTACTTTGAATTGATATACTACTCCATCTATCTGAAATCCTGTATACTGTCTACTTTTTCTTTCTAGAGGTATTAACCAGAAACTATGCTGTAAATCGATTTTAGTGAAAAATGACATTCCTGTAATTCTTCCTAATATTCCATCTATACTCATTGGTGCTTCAAATTGCTTTTCAGTAATCTTGTTAATATTCCTTGCATCCAAACATAACCTGATTTCACCTGATCTTTTTCGTACTACTACTATGGGGTTAATAAAACGTGTGTCTGCCTTCTCAATGATCCCATCTTCTAACATATTATTAATTGTTTTGTTTACTTCTTCTCTGTATTTATATGGTATTGGGTATGATTTTGTTTTAAAATCTTTTTCTTCTTTAACTTTTATACTATGGATATAATTTTGTGCAATTCTATTTTCTTTATTGACAAGTCCCTTGTGTTGCTGCAATATGGAAATGACTATTGATTTATATTCTTCAGGGCAATTTAAAACTTTTATCATATCTTCTTCTTTACAAATAAAATTATTCTTCATTATGTACTCATTATTCCTTGCTTCCAATTTTACGCACTCCGCCTCGTAGGCATCCATCTGCTTAAAATTTCCATTCCTTAAATATTCACTACAATAATTATTCTTTACATTCTTTTGGGACATTTCCCTATCATCAAAATACATTTCTTCTTCATAAACATCATTATTTTCTTTTAATAATATCCTATCAACTCTTATTCCTTCTTCTACCTCATCTTTCTGCATAAATTTAATTATTTGCCCTTCCAAAGTTACCATTTTTTCTTCAAAATCTATCTTTACTTTCTTCTTTTCCAATTCATCATTTCTCATTAATATATCAACACATAAATCCTTGACAATAAATCCTTGCATATTAATTTCTTTATTAAGAATATTAATTTTAAAATTGGCTAGTTTATCAATTTCACCCAACTTCTTATTATTTGCACCAACAATTTTAATTTTTGGAATCTTTATTATATCTGATAATTTTAATGTATTAAAAATAAAATTCTCCGAGACTAAAGTACTTTCTGAACCAGTATCTATCATAATTTTAATCATTTTATTTTTGGCCAAAGCATTTATATAAATTAAATTAATAGATTCCATAATTTTCTCTTCATCTAAAGAAATAAATTCAGAAGGTTTTTCATAATAGCAATGGCCTAACTTGTAATTCAGAAAGTTTACTGCACAAAATTTTGATTATTAGAATTGTCAGATTGTATCTGACCACTTGGATCTGATGTACTATGTCTTTCCCTACTATGACTTCTACTCACATTTTCTTGCCTTGTACGATTTCGTTCCCTGTCTTCGCAGCTCCTATTCGTTCGAACATAATTTACCTGTCTGTTATAGTTAGGTCGCTCTGTATTTCTTCTATTGTTAAAATCTTGTCTATTATTATTAGTACTGTTATTAAAATGTTGTCTATTATAACTAGTATTGTTATTACAATTTTGTCTAATTTGATTACTGTTATTATTATTAAAATTTTGTAAATTATTACCATACCTAGTATTATTGTTATATGATTATCTATATTGTTGATTATCATTTTTTTTATATTGAAAGTTATTATTGTTTTTTCTGTTGTTAGTATTACTTGTCATATTGCCTCTTTGTATTCTTTGAATAAAATTAATAAAACTATCTATTGTTTGAATATTTTGTACAGTTACGGTTTGCACAACATCAGCATCAAAATGTCTAGATACATTTAAGACTGTTTCTTCCTCTCTAAGTGGTGGTTCTAAATATTTTGCAACTGTTATCAGTTTTAATGCATAATCTACCATATTTGATTTTAAATTGTGATTATACTTTCCAAAATATAGAATTTCTCTAAACTTTGCTTGCTCTAATTCACCCCAATAATAATTTAAAAATTTATTTTCAAATGTTTGAAAATTATCTAAATCATTCTCAATACTAGCAAACCAAGTTGCTGCATTGTCATTTAATGTCATTCTAATATAATTTTTAATATCATTAATATTATTCACCAATCTTAATTTATGTTTTAAACTATTTATGTATACTCTAGGATGCAAATTTTTTATATTACCAGAGAATTTAATCCCAGTCTCATTTGTTAAATTTAAGTAAGGTCTCCCTATGTCTCTCATTTGTGAAATATCATCTATTCTCTGTTCCACAATTCTTATTTGATTACTATTTATTTGGATATTTTGTTGTATATCGTCTAATTTTTCTTCTGTGTTTCTCCTGTCTTCGTTAATTTTTACTTCTAAGTTACATTTCTGTAACTCTATTTTCTGTTCTATATCTATCTTATTATCTTGAATAATCCTCTTTACTTCTGTCCTCTCATTTTCTATCCTTTTCTTGTAGTCATTCCGTATAATTTTTATTTCATTTGCTACTTTTTTCTCTGCAGCTTCAAGTTTTTTATCCATTTGTTTTTCTATTTGCTTTAAAATTTTATTATTATTATCTTCTATTTTCTTTTCTAATTTTCTATAATTCTCTTCCATTTTTTTCGTGTTCTCTTCCATTTTTTTCGTATTCTCTTCCATTTTCTTCGTATTCTCTTCCATTTTCTGTTCCATTTTTTTCATGTCTTCTTTGACTTCTTTTGAATTCTCTTCTATTGTCTTGTTCATCTGCATCATTAATGACATCAAAGCTGCCATATTGACATTTTCCTCTCTTTCTGGATTCATTTCTGCAGTATCTTGTGGAACTTGAACTAAACTCTCCTCTTGTATAGGTTGTGTTTCTACTAACACATCTTCTTCATTCTTTTTGCTTCTTGTACCTTTCTTTCCTGGAGACATTTTGAGACTTTACTTGTTCAAATATAATTAAAATTAAAATCTATACTTTTTCTTTCTACTGATAATTAATTTAATTATATGACAGCACTTATCTTCCCAAACTAATTCTTTTAAATAGAGAGCCACCGCGTTGGGTGCCAAAATTGTTATGATGTGTTTTTTTGTTTGAATGATGAGCAATGAGTATTTTTAATAATATAATATATAGGGTTTTTATCGCGGTTCTCAAAGAATTAGCTTGTAAGTACTTTTTTAAATTATCTTTATTATAACTATTATGAAACACACATATATATATCTAACCTAGCCAATGTAAATTTAAAATAAACTATCTTTAAATTGATGTTCTTATAAAACTAATTAAATTCTATAGACAATGTTAAATTTAAACAAACTATCTTCAAAATTGAAATTGTTATAACACTAACTAAATTATATTAACAAAATTTTGTACCTTTCTTTCACTGAATGCCTAAATGAACTGTTTCCACTATACATATTCTAATCACCACTGAATGTCTTCGTACTTCGGTTATCCTTGTTTTTGTGAAATTTCTTTTTCCAATTATCAGCTTCTACCAATTTAAGATATATTTTTCTTCACCAGCATTTATACACCACCAAGCAAACCAGCAAACAGCATTTATATTTATTCTTCTTTTCAATATACCAATATCGAATTATTATAAGTTGATTTATACTAATCTCCAACCATAATATAATTTAATTTCTTCCAATATACTTTTTTTAATCTTCAATAATTATTTGTGTATAATTATAAATGTGCATTAAATTATATGCATAATTTTTAATCTTCATTTAACTCACTATATCAAACTATTGGACTATTTGTACTTGATTCACTGACTCCAACTAACTTTCATAATAAACTGGCCTGACTTCTGACTAAAAACTTCCAAAAACTGCCATATTGAATCCAAATCACGGGTATTTATATCCTTTTTTCTATTCCAGAACCATCTGGTAAGAGATCATGTTCCAATCGTTCTATTAACTTCTATATAGATGTTCTCGAAAAAATATCTGTTCGATCCACCGCCATAATCATTATATCGAGAATGTTCGACTGTAAACAATGGTCATCTCCGCTGATCCAGAGAATTCCATTCTTTTCTATTAATAATTTTGTTTACATTTAGGCTTTTCAGATCAGAATAAACATTCAAATTAGTAACTAACACTCTAATTTAATAAAATACACATTTCAAACAATATAACCCCACTTATATTCGTAAAATTCTTAAAATGACACTTAGGAATGGAGGGTATAGTGTGTTGCCTAGTCACATGGCTCACTTAAAAATATCTACAAAATCATAACTACTAAAATACAACTTTTTACAATTATTATATGCTAATTTATTAAAAATGCCCTCACATAAATATATTTTTATTAAATTTTCTAGTATTTAACTTCTTAAAATAACCAAATACTTTTTTATATCTAATATTATGTAGTATATAACTTATAAATTATTTTCTATAAACCCCAATCGTCACAATATATATATATAGTATAGTATAGAGAGTATACATAGCTTTGGACGTGGTGTGTTAAGACTATCGCCTTATCATTGTAAATTCAATCGAATTGAATATATTTGGGGGAATTCAAAACATATTACGATAACCATATTGAATACAGAGGTTCCAGTGACGAGGCAGTCTTGGAAACATGGCATCCAGCATTGGATACTACTACTCCTGAACTATAGAAGAGGAAAAAAATTTTTTAAAAAATGTGAATACTTAATTGAAGAATTATGGATTCGTGAAAGGTCGCATGGATCCAGTTAATCCTGTTATAATTCATCATCAAAATAAGAATACCGACAACAGTAATTATAACTGTGAATCTGATGGTTGATAATAGGTTTGTGAGATTAGAAGAATAACAGAATTCGTAAAATTTTGTTTTGTTTTTGTACTGCTAATTGAATATTCTACTAAATAAGTGTACACAATTTCATCCATAGTTTAAAAATTGGGAGAATGCTGTTGTACAATTCATCACATTGGCCAGTTAAATTAATACTTTCATACCAAATTCAAAATAGTCGTATATTCATGGAATACACTTTAGGTTGATGCGCCTTGGAAATAAGTGATACTATTTTTGAGTTAAAACCATTTTAGTAGTTTTTTTTGTGCCGTATTTTACGTAACGGTATGTGTATTACCAAAATGTACGTTGATATACTCCAAATATCTTTACTGATATATATTCTATTAAAAATATTACATTATCTATAAACTACAAGTATTTAAAATTTATTTACCAATAAAATTGGGTATTTATTTTTCCTATAAATCAAAATCAATATAAATATACAGTCGTAAGAAATAATTTCAATCGATCTTTAAAGTCTAACCATACAGTTTGTATCTATTATCGTTTACTGATTTTCTGAAAATAGTCACATCCTATCGAAAATACTCTGAATTCTATCATCACAGAATATTATTAGGTAATGAAGATAAAATGTTTCAGCTTCAATTCCTGCATTTTATCGTCTAATAAACATTTTACTACCCGTGTATTCCATTTTGAATTTCAGGGAAAATGAACAACAAATTAAAATTTTGCGATCTGAAAACCAATAAAAGATTTTAGTATGATGAACATTGGTTTGAACAGAATGTGGATTTGTAAATCTAAACTAGATCGAGATTTAGTGCAAATAAAATGTGACCATAATATGTCTCTCAATTTATTATTGGTTTATTTTAGATTATTTTACTTGCAATTCAGAAGAGAAATTACTTTTATTATTAAAAAAAAAACAAACAAAAATTATATCCACTTATTAACAACAAAAGTCACACAAAAAACTCTTTCTTACAACTGAGCATCCACGATGAATCAGTTCTTGAGATATATGTAAGCGTTTGTATGTGTGTGTATACCTCTGTATTGTAACGGCGCTTCACAAAGATCTAGATGTTTTGACGTCATCATGGGAGGTCTAGAACCTGTCGAACGAATTCGCCATTCCGCTGAGACTTCGATGCAATTCTAAAACAACGGAGGAACATATATATATATATATATATATATATATATATATATATATATATATATATATATATATATATATATATATATATAAATATATATATATATATATATATATATATATATATATATATATATATATATATATATATATATATATATATATATAATTTGTGTATATTATATTGTGTATTATCACACTGTGTCTCATTGTGTACCAAGTAGCACTGTTGTAAACACATACAAATATTTCTATTTAAGTTTTAGTTTTAAGACATGACTATTGGAGGTTAGACTAACTAAACTGTGTCATTTCACGCATGTAGTTGCAAATTGACACAAATCAACAATTTGTTAGGATAATAAGTCAATAAAACTATATAAAAAGTAACTTTTTACCTTGATTAAGGTCACGAATTAAATGACGGTATTTTGACTATAGTATCTTTATAGTATTTACCCGTCAGTCTTTCGACTTCTTTTTATAATTTCATTATATATATATATATATATATATATATATATATATATATATATATATATATATATATATATATATATATATTAATATATATATATATGTATATATATATATATATATATATATAAATTACTTAGTTCTCGGGAATAACCGCGTTGGGAATTTATTACTCGACGTTTCGGCACCCATTTTGGAGCCATTATCAAGTGTGATACGGTTCCGTTCGAGTTCGGGGTCTTAATCTTCCTACTCCCCTCACTCGAGACGTACCAGTATTCTGTACCGTGTTCTGCATAAATACAAGAACTGTCTCTCGGCACTGAGGTCTTAATCTGCCTACTCCTCAGTGTTGAGTGATAAGCGGTCTATAAAAATAAAAATAAAAAATAAAAATAAAATAAAAACGTTTATTGCCATTCTAAGATATTTACATGTCAAAAACTTAAGATATTTTTGCCTTCTTTCTTCTTCGGCGTCCCGCTCGTGCACCGCCAGCGCTTGAAGATTTCTCCTTTCGGCTTCTGGGTTTTCCTGGGTGGTGCCCTCGTCTGCTTCTGTAGGTACTTGAAACGGCAAACGTACCTACTTCCCTGCACGCCTGGTTAGACCCTGATCAGGTGGTCGATCAGTCTGTGGGATAAGCGGTCTTACCCTGTGTGACTGCTTTTATACTCGCTGTATGCGCGGGAACGGTATGCGCTGACGTGGTCTGAACTGACGTGGCCTGAGCGGTGTGGGCGGGAGGTCGCTGAAGCAGGGATCGCCGATATATATATATATATATATATATATATATATATATATATATATATATATATATATATATATATATATATATATATATATAGGAGGGGTTGTTCTTTTGATGCTAAAAGCAAGCCATTAAAATCTCCGGCAAATGCCTAACTGATAGTGACGAATGGGTCGCAGCTGATCTAACAAGTTTTTTTATTTGTTTTACTTCTTTTTTACCTTCCCTTATCTCTTTGAATAGCAGATCCAATACGTCGTCCTGATGAGATCTTTCTGTTTTTGTTGAAGATATTCAATTTTTTTTAATTTTTATTTCATCTTCGTTTCTTTTGTCTCTTTTCCTTTTCACTTTCTCATCTGTGCTGTAACCGTCGTTATCCATTTATTTGTCTGTACTTCCTAGACCATTTATTTTGCAACAATTTCGGATTTCTTAAATCTCAACAGTTCAAAAGCTTTAAACTCTTGAATACCCTATACCTAAAAACCAGTTTTTTTTTTAAATTGACAACTGTTTAGTAATTTTTACGTTAGTTTAAAAACATTTCGTACTTACAGTTGAGTTGGTTTGTAATTTTATATTTTTCTCTTACTTTGTATCACACCGATCACTCAATTGCCACTTTTAGTCTGAAAAAAAGTCCGTAGAAGCACAAGATTATAAAATTCCACGAAACAATTTAGAAATTAAGTATAATTTCTGTTTTAATAAATTTCCATATAATTAACAACCAACAAAAAAGTTATTGAATTTTTAAATTATAGATGCCAAATTATTAATAAGGTTTTTATTATATCTCAGGGTTCTTATTAGAATTCAGAACCACCGTTGTCTTTAGCTAGTGTTCAATAATAAACAGGAGTAGAAGGAAATAAATAAAGCTAAAATCCCTTTAAAAAATTATTACAAGTAATAAATAAATTACTTAGAAATATCAATGTTCAGTCCAAATTAAATTAGCTTTAACAAATAACTACTACTAATAATACTGCTTTATAGAAAATTAACAAAAAAAACCTTACAAATTAATAAATAAATTACTTAGAAATATCACTGTTCAGTCCAAATTAAATTAGCTTTAACAAATAACTACTACTAATAATACTGCTTTATAGAAAATTAACAAAAAAAACCTTACAAATTAATTGTATCATGTGTTTCGTTCCAATCCTTATTCCTCTGCAATATTGTATTTAAATAACCCGGTTAACTTTTAATTCAAAATTGTCTCTGATAATCGTTTATTATTAACTCTCTAGCTAAACTCCTTCTTTTTGTCTGCTTACTTAGAACCTAGATCAAACGTCCTAATAATACTTTCTACCTCTTTTGGCTGTCACAAATCTCCTTGTCTGTGATTCTTCCGATGAATAATAACTTATTTGTACTTACAAAAAATACTGTAAAACCTAACTACTGCAACTTCTTCCAATCAGCATTCATAGACCATAACTACTACCACTTTTCTTTAAAACTTTTACTCAAAAAAAATTTACTTTTACACCTTTAATAACTTACAGCACTAAATCAATTCTCCGGATTTAATGTTATTCCTTCTAAGGCCAGCATTAGATAAAAATCCTCTTGGCTTTCAAAATCCATTAAATATGAAATTTTCTGCTTGTACCAACTTTTCTTTAACCAATGATATTTCAGTCCTTCAAAATCTAACCAAATTCCGGAATTCTCAAAATTGACTTTCAACTTTCCCAATTTTGTGTTCAATAAACAAAATAACAACAGACCCAATAATTAGTTTTCTACAAATTTCCCAGAGTTTTTAAAATCAATACGAGGCACAATATAACAATACCAAAATACACAAATACTGCCGCTCTAAACAGTTCTGCACTACTGCATTCAAACCATTCCCTCAAGTTATTAAACCACGATATTCTCCATCTTCCCACATTTCGCTTTCCTAGAATATTGCCTTGCATAATAAGCTGCAATAATAAGTAACTTTCCCCTCTCATAGCATGGCCTAAGTATGTGAATATAATTAATTTCTCAATTTTTATTTACATTGTAGAAATAACAATTTTTTTATAAAATTTGGGTTATCTTTCCTTATTTCTGTTTTTTTTTAATTTATCTACATTTTGTGATCATAATCACAACTTTGGGGTAACTTTGCCCCTGCCAGGGTAACTTTGCTCAATTACTAAAAAAAGTTTCATTTTAATTTACCTATGAATTAAAAACCGTCTTCACAAAACGCGCGTTGCCGTTTTACTGGTTGCCTATTGACAAAGTCTCCCCATCTGCAGCATCGACTTGCTCTTCCATTTACATGCCTACAGTGAGTCGAGAAGGTGGTGGTGTAAAAACTTCGGTAAAAACTACGTATAAAATTTGGTGTGTGTAGAAAGTTGTGCTATTATCTCACAAGTAAGTATTTGTGTATGCGTTAAGTGTCTACTATTTATCAACTTTTTTACTAAATTGTGACTTATAAATGAACAAATGATAAACTTTTCTTTTTCTAACCTAATTTTACAAATTATCAGGTGACTCGGGGTAACTTTGCTCCAAAAAAGTGGCGCAAAGTTACCCCGAAATATATATTATGTTTAATATATATTTTTGTTACAGATATGCCTAGAACACCTAAAACAGTACTAGGATCACGGCGCTATGCTGACTATAGACAAGAAACCCTACAATAGTGTTTAAATGAAACAAGAAGAGGTGAAATCTCACACAGAAGGGCAGAAGAAAAATATAAGATTGCAAGAAGGACCATTTTAAATAAACTGAAAGGGAAACATTCCAAAACGCCAGGGAGGCAAAACGTATTTACTCCTGGCGAAGAAAACCAATTTGTTAATTGCCTGATTTATATGGGAGAGTATGGGTTCCCTACTAACGCAAGGGAACTAAAAAACATTATCAAAAATTATTTAAACCGTTGTGGAAGAGATGTCAAAATTTTCAAGGATAACTTCCCTGGAGAGGATTTGATCAAAAAAATTATGGTGAGATATCCTGAAATTTCCCTACGTTTTGCAGAAAATATTAAACGTGTACGAGCAGGAGTTGATGAAAACATATTGAGAAGCTTTTTCGAAAATCTGGCAGTCGAGTTAGGCGGCGTTGCTCCAACAAATATATGGAATTGTGATGAAACTAATCTCACTGTTGATCCCGGCAAAAAGAAAGTCATTGTCAAGAGAGGTTGCAAGTATCCAGGACTAATTAGAAACGCTTCAAAGACCTCTGTGTCCATTATGTTCTGTGGAAACGGCAAAGGTGAACTTTTACCACCCTATGTTAATTACCGGGCTGCTAAAATGTGGACTACTTGGGCTGAGAATGGGCCAAAAGGATGCCGCTACAACGCTAGCAGTTCCGGATGGTTGGATGCAAATATTTTTGCAGATTGGCTTGGCCAGGTACCAGTTGGTGCCTATGTTAAGAAGCTGAATGGTAAAAAGGTATTACTATACGAAAACCTCTCTTCGCATATTACAGTACATGCACTTCAACTCTGTCGTGAAAACGACAATCATTTAATTTGTCTGCCTCCAAACAGTACACATTTGGCGCAACCTACAGACGTGGCTTTTTTTCGGCCCCTAAAAATAGCCTGACGAAAAATTTTGTCAGTTTTGAAAAGTACTGAAGATGGCATCCGCAACACTAATATATAGAAGCAACACTCTCCTCCATTTTTGTCAAAGGTGATGGACTTGCTTGGTCCACAAATCAAATTTAATTTAGAGGAAGGGTTTCGAAAATGCGGAATATTTCCCCTGAATGTTGAGGAAGTACTCAGCCGAATATGCTGCCTTCTTTTTTAGTTTTTTTTTGCACAAATAATATTTTTGGAGCAAGGTTAATTTAAGCAACTCATTAGTTTTGCTCCACCTATATGTTACTATACAAAATTTTATGAGGTGAAGCAAAGATACCCCACACTATAGGTAACTTTGCTCCACTTTTTATTAAAAAAAAAAAAATATGTAATTAATTATTTTTAGAATAAAAATACCATAAAATAATTACATTGTATACCTTCTTCATCAGTTATTAAAAAAAACATAATACTAGTAGAAAGTTTATACACTTTTCCTCGCAATTCCTTTAATAACTCCTAAAAGTGGAGCCAAGTTACCCCAGTTTACGGTATATATATATATATATATATATATATATATATATATATATATATATATATATATATATATATATATATATATATATATATATATATATATATATATATATTGTTATGAAATTAAAGCTCCTAAACAGTTTTTTTTATATGAATAGTATGAACATAAAACAAAATGACAATATTGAATATACCACATATATATTTAACTCAAACAATTGTATTATTGTTGTTAATTTAATAGTTGAAACTAGATTCTACAATAAGAAAGAAACTAAAAGCAAAAATAAGCAGAATTCACAGACATAATGTAACAAACCAATAACGACTATATTGTATCACCAGATTTAATTAATGTTTTCAAAATAATTTTAGTATTATTATAATTAAAACCAGTTGGTTTATTATAAACAAATTTAGCATAATAGAAATAAGATTCTTTTAATACGTGAGTTATTATAGCCACTGAGTTATAGTTGGTTGATAAACACTTTTCAATTATAAAAAAAAAGTATATATAAAAAAAAAATTAAACCAAAAACAATTGTTGATCATGAAATTGATTATGATTTAAACTTAAGTTATTGTTCGTTATATATATTATATTATTTATGTAAGAGAGACTTACAGAATAAGCCAATATAGCCACAACATAAAGATACAAAAAGCAAATATCAAACCACTTCGGATCGAGTGGAAATAAAAACCATAAATTTGTATTTATTAATTAATTTCATTTTTTATTATAATCCAAATTCTAATATATACAAGTCAATAGAATCTTCAACAGTCCTAAAACAGATAAAATATTTAAGTCATTTATTCACAAAGTAAGAAGTTTCAATTTGTTAGTAAACATACAGTTAACATGGATAGAGCTCGGAAGATAAAACGTGTTAGGAGGTGAAATAGGATATAGCTCATAAATAAGAGTTCAGAATGATATAATCTTTAATGGACAGGTAATCTGAAGACAATTCTAAGTGATTCAATATCAAAAGTGCTTTCAGATAGCTTTAAAATTAAATAAAAGCAAAATAAAAGCAACTAATTCATGTTAAAATTGGTGTATGTCAAATTTGTTAGTAAAAATTTTAATATTTAAATTATCATTTGTTGTAGAAATTATATGTCAAAAGAAAGCTTAAATTCTCTAGTATTTGTTTCAATTCATTTTAAAAGTCAATATAGTTCTCAAGATTTAACAATTTATTAAAATTTAAAATATTTTTATTTTAATCATAAATGTCAAAAATATACAAAAATCCTGTCAGATCTTTAAAAACATTGTCAAAATGCTTGGAGATCTGGTAAGCAATGAAAAATAAGTGAATAGAAAATCAATAGTTACGAGAGAGTCCAGAAAATTTTTGATTTTTCAGCAAGCACAATTTTTCAAAAGTATTTTAAAACCTTAAAAAAGTCCTGAATTATAACAAAGTGTATTCAAATTACCTTGCCGATAAGAAACCATCGTTTCTGATTAAATTTTAGCAAAGCCTGCAGATTAACAGTATATTTTCCGATAAGGGAATTGTTAGCAGTCATCATAAAGAGGTCAACAGCTACCAGAAAGGTGAGTTTTTCCACTCATTTGAATTCTCGCTGAATAAAGAGACCGTTTGGTGTTTATTTTTGACTGAAGATCATTTAAAATTCATTTTGGGTACTTATAAATATTTCTCAACCATTGGAGAGATAATTCTGATAGTTTTGCGGCCCTAATCTATTAGAAGACGTCACTGAAAGATGCAATCTTTGTTATTGAAGATTTCCATAAAATTTTAGAGAAGGGATTATCTGAAAGACGAAAGTGAATTTTAATAAAGTTAAACGCAAGTTTTGAAATTTCTTTAGAAATAATCTTACCTTTTTAAACAGCCTATATCATTCTAAATCATATTGGTGTTAAAAAAAAAATTTAATTTGAAGCCAAGTTCACAAAAATTTTATTATCGCTTTTGTAATATTAACCAAATATAATTCGCCGTTTCTTTTGCTTACTAAAATCATTAAACAAAATAGTTAATCGATATTAAACTAAAAATTGAAGGATTATAAACCTTTGTTTTCGCTCTAAAAAGATAGTAAGTGAGGTAATAAATACTTTGACAAACAAACACGTATTAGATCAAGGATTTCTTGTTGCAACTTCACAAAACACTAATTTCATATACTTACTTCAATATTGTATTACGTCATAAATATAAATCCATTCATATTAGTATTAAACGGTTAAGTATTGGCTTATTTATTGGAAGAATCTTAAAATATTTTCTTTGTATATTATACAAGATATCGTTGTGTAATATTTAATTGATCACTTGTGAATAATTGCACAGTACATTAAAAATAAAACTTCTTGTGTGGTGATTTTTGCTTTATATAATTTTGTATTTCTTTATCAAGCACTACAGGTCACAGAACTCGCTTGAGTTAAGAGTCTGCATGTTCTAAGAAAAATAAGTAAAAATTCAAATTCAAAATACAGCACGTTCTTTCTATACTTTAGATAAACAAACGAAATTTTCTTTTATCAATAATAGAAAAGATTCACTTTGCAAAAAAAAAGCAGTATCCTGTGAGATTTAGAGAATACAAGGTGAGTAGAATAAATGTTTGTCAAATTTTTTTTATATTTTCAGGCGTTCAATAAATTTTATTAAAAGCATTTCTAAATTTATCAATATTACAAATTAATCAACTTAAAAAAAAAAAAATTTATTTTTATCTTCATAAAGCTAGCCGGTAAATAAGAGCAACTTGTAGTTCTCTTACATCGCATTCACATATCATAACAATTTGGCGAGCCCAACGTGTGGCTGTGTCTTTGGACGGTGACAGGTAGTGCATTATAACAAAGTATTAACCAGTGGTGTACCTTAAAAAAAAAAATTATTTACAACATTTAATAACATAATATACAGGGTGTGAAGAGTATAATTTGTGTAGATAATAAGTTTATTGAGTGAATTGAAATTAAATAAAAATAAACATGGACAAAAGAAAGACTAGATCACATAAGAACGTAGAAGAAGAACAGGAAATGACAGACAGAACCGAAGAACAAATTAAAGAGACTGAAGAAGTACAGGAGACGATGGAGGAGAAAAGACAGCCAGAAGAAGCACAAATGGAAAGGCAAATGGCAAGTGGAGACCAAGCTCAGCCCGTAAAGAAGGATGAATCGGACTTTCACAAGATGATGGCAATTTTGTTACAGGAAATAAAAAAAACTGAGCAAAATATAAACCAGAAAGCAGAAGAAAATAAACAAGATATGACTCAGAAGTTGACAAAAGAACTTGAAGATACAAAAAAAGAAATAAAACGGGAAATAACAAAAAATTTTGACGACAAAATACAACAGATGGCACAACAGGTTGAGGATAAGTTGGGAAAGAAGATAGAAGATGTAAAAGATGAGTTAACCCTAGAAATGGCCAAGAGGGAAGAGCAGTGCAAAGAACAAATGGAAGTGTTATCGGCACAGCTGGAAAAGAATAATGAAACTCAAAATAAAAAGATTGAATTAATGGAACAAAATTTAAAGCTCGAACAACAAAATAACCAAAAAAAGTTCGAAGATGTTGACGAACAAATGGGAGTGTTGGCAGTACAGCTGGAACATCATATTGAGCAGAAGGAAGAGATATTTCGACGAGACATTAATGAACAGTGGAAGAAAAAAGAAGATGAAATAGATGAAAATATGAATAAGACCAAAGAGATAATGGAGAAAGAAATTGGGAGAGTACAAGAGTCTCTTAAAGAAGTGACACAGAAGGAATTGGATGCAAGGCCGGTTGTACAAACGGTCGAAAGAGATTGTAAAATCTATTTTAGTGGAAGAATAAAACAGCAGCATCCAGTACCTTTCATGAAATTCCTTAGGCACAAATATGCATCTTACAGAAATTTCGAAGACTTTAAAGAATTCATCAGAAACCAGATGACGGCTGAGGCGTTACTATGGTTTTCGAACAAAGAAAATGAGTTGGTGGATCTGGAAGACTTTGTGACCAAATTCAGTGAATATTTCTGGGGTCAAGCACAACAGCGTTCAATCAAAAACGAGCTGTTAAGTGGCAAATACAACCCAAATCGTAGCATGTCATACCACCGGTACGCCATGCAAATTTACAGCACAGCTCAATACTTAGACTGTGGTTTTAACGAAGAATACATTGTGGGTTGTATCGTGCAACACTTTGATCGGACATTGGAAGATATCATGATGTTATACAACTTTAAAGAAATAGACAAACTGTGCCAATTTTTGATGATGCATGAGCAACGAAACCCCATGTATCAAAACAATGACCAAGCAAATAATAATAATAATAACAACTTCAATGGGAACAATAACTACAGCAGAAACAATAATCAGAACGGCAATAATTTCAATAATCATCGTAATTTTAACAATAACTATAGACAAAATAATGGTAACAACAACTATAATAACTCGAACTTTAGGAATAATAATAATAACTACCGCAACCAAAATAATCAGAACTTTAATCGCCAAAACTATAATCGTAACAATCAAACTAACAACAATAACTATGGAAATAATGGATGGTATCAAAACGGTAATTACAATAATCAAAACAACGGAAATTTTAACAGAAATAATTACAATAATAACAACAGAAACTTTAACTCCAATGGCAATATGAATCACTCATTTTCAAACAGTGCCATTCAACAGAATCAGACAAACAATTCACAACAACAGTCAAATCAAAACTACACAAACAATCGAAACCATAACACTAGAAGTCTAGAAGATATAATAGAAATAACCAAATAAGACAAGTGAATTTTCTAAGTCACCATCAATCATACACCGACGTCAGTCAACAAGAGTCACCAATTGAAACACTCAACACATCATCACCATCACAACCCTTTGACACACAATACACAACAGATTCACAATCACCAAATTTTCAATAAAGCACCTGCTAAATGCGGCCGTATGTCACTATGAGCATCCAAGGGAGTTCATAAAATTTGGGGAAGAAAAGAAAAATCAAAATTTGCAAGGGTTAATTTTAATTCAGGGTAAATTCTTTCAAAAAAAAGTTAAAATTTTAATAGACACGGGTTCTGAAGTTTCACTAATTGACAATAAAGTTATTAATGAATTAAATTTTCAAAAATATTGTTATTCAATTCCAAAGGTTAATCTAGTGGGTGCAATCAACAAAAAACTATATGAAGCAAAGAAGGGAATAATGGGAAAAGTATTATTTGATACAACCGAATATAGTATGCAATTCATAATAGTAGAAAACATGAGACATGATATTTTGATTGGGACAGACGAAATGGACAGAAATGGAATGGTCATCGATTATGTAAACAAAACTTTACAAATTCAAGAAGTGATAAAATTTTTAAGAATATCAATAGAAAACAAACACACTGTATGGGATCAACATTTATTAAGGATAGAACAATACATAAATCAGTTACCAAACACTGTGACTAATGAAATACCACTATTACTAATGAAAAGGATAAGATCAGAAAGACCTTGGATTATAGAAATAGAACCTGAATATGACCAAATTTGTCAAGATGTAAAACTAAGAATCATCAAGAATGGAGAGAAATATTTGAAAAGACAAAACAAAAGGAAGATGAGAACAAACCGAAAATTTCAAAAAAAGGAGAACTAGTATTAATTAGAGCATATAGGGTAAGCAATTATAGAGATAACATTTGTAACAAACTTTTACCACCATTAGAGGGACCCTATGAAGTTGAAACAGAAGATGGAGAAAATAGTTATTTATTGAAATATCCTGAGAGTGGGTATCTTAGAGGAGTTTTTAACATAAAAGACATTTACAAATATGAACAATAAGTGAAGAAATAAGAAGACATTATTAATTTTAAGTTATATTTATAAAATGAAACAATTAATTTTTTTTATATTAAGTAAAGGACATGAATGGGATACAGAAGATGGAATAATAATAATAATGCGGCTATTTATGAAATATGAAATATGATGAAATATGAATTATTGCGGATATTATGATTATGAATATGATATATAATATAATATGAATTATGATGAATTATGAAAGATTATAATGATATAATTATGCAGTATAATAATAAAACTTGGAATGGAATTACAGAAGAAGGATTGGAGAGGAAAAATTTGAAACGAAGATGGCAGAACTCTAAGAAACCAAGGAAGAAAAACAACTATAAAATGGATTCAAAAGTAGAATATAAACTCAACCCTCAACGAAAACTTATTAAAAATAACCGAATGATAATAAAGTCACATTCAAACTAGCTTACACTCTAACCACAAAATTCAGCTCACATGTGCTTAAATAAAACTTAAACTCTATATTTTTTTGTATATATTCAAAATAAAACATGCATTAATAAAACAAACTAAAGCGACCTAAGCTTACACATGCAAAATTAAAAGAACAAAACTAATTATTATTTTTTTTAAAGAGAGCATTCAAACTATCTGCAGCATAATTGTATACCATATATATATGCAACTGAATCAAAAATTTAATTGTTTTCAACCATCACACATTCATAAAATCACTGAAACATACACTTGTGTCGACGTTCAGAGAAACAATCACACAACTTGCAAAAACCAGTCAAAGAAAAATGAATATTTGATATTTGCCAAGAAACTTGTCAAATATGAAATATTAATTTTTGGAGAATTGTTATGAAATTAAAGCTCCTAAACAGTTTTTTTTATATGAATAGTATGAACATAAAACAAAATGACAATATTGAATATACCACATATATATTTAACTCAAACAATTGTATTATTGTTGTTAATTTAATAGTTGAAACTAGATTCAACAATAAGAAAGAAACTAAAAGCAAAAATAAGCAGAATTCACAGACATAATGTAACAAACCAATAACGACTATATTGTATCACCAGATTTAATTAATGTTTTCAAAATAATTTTAGTATTATTATAATTAAAACCAGTTGGTTTATTATAAACAAATTTAGCATAATAGAAATAAGATTCTTTTAATACGTGAGTTATTATAGCCACTGAGTTATAGTTGGTTGATAAACACTTTTCAATTATAAAAAAAAAGTATATATAAAAAAAAAATTAAACCAAAAACAATTGTTGATCATGAAATTGATTATGATTTAAACTTAAGTTATTGTTCGTTATATATATTATATTATTTATGTAAGAGAGACTTACAGAATAAGCCAATATAGCCACAACATAAAGATACAAAAAGCAAATATCAAACCACTTCGGATCGAGTGGAAATAAAAACCATAAATTTGTATTTATTAATTAATTTCATTTTTTATTATAATCCAAATTCTAATATATACAAGTCAATAGAATCTTCAACAGTCCTAAAACAGATAAAATATTTAAGTCATTTATTCACAAAGTAAGAAGTTTCAATTTGTTAGTAAACATACAGTTAACATGGATAGAGCTCGGAAGATAAAACGTGTTAGGAGGTGAAATAGGATATAGCTCATAAATAAGAGTTCAGAATGATATAATCTTTAATGGACAGGTAATCTGAAGACAATTCTCAGTGATTCAATATCAAAAGTGCTTTCAGATAGCTTTAAAATTAAATAAAAGCAAAATAAAAGCAACTAATTCATGTTAAAATTGGTGTATGTCAAATTTGTTAGTAAAAATTTTAATATTTAAATTATCATTTGTTGTAGAAATTATATGTCAAAAGAAAGCTTAAATTCTCTAGTATTTGTTTCAATTCATTTCAAAAGTCAATATAGTTCTCAAGATTTAACAATTTATTAAAATTTAAAATATTTTTATTTTAATCATAAATGTCAAAAATATACAAAAATCCTGTCAGATCTTTAAAAACATTGTCAAAATGCTTGGAGATCTGGTAAGCAATGAAAAATAAGTGAATAGAAAATCAATAGTTACGAGAGAGTCCAGAAAATTTTTGATTTTTCAGCAAGCACAATTTTTCAAAAGTATTTTAAAACCTTAAAAAAGTCCTGAATTATAACAAAGTATATTCAAATTACCTTGCCGATAAGAAACCATCGTTTCTGATTAAATTTTAGCAAAGCCTGCAGATTAACAGTATATTTTCCGATAAGGGAATTGTTAGCAGTCATCATAAAGAGGTCAACAGCTACCAGAAAGGTGAGTTTTTCCACTCATTTGAATTCTCGCTGAATAAAGAGACCGTTTGGTGTTTATTTTTGACTGAAGATCATTTAAAATTCATTTTGGGTACTTATAAATATTTCTCAACCATTGGAGAGATAATTCTGATAGTTTTGCGGCCCTAATCCATTAGAAGACGTCACTGAAAGATGCAATCTTTGTTATTGAAGATTTCCATAAAATTTTAGAGAAGGGATTATCTGAAAGACGAAAGTGAATTTTAATAAAGTTAAACGCAAGTTTTGAAATTTCTTTAGAAATAATCTTACCTTTTTAAACAGCCTATATCATTCTAAATCATATTTGTGTTAAAAAAAAATTTAATTTGAAGCCAAGTTCACAAAAATTTTATTATCGCTTTTGTAATATTAACCAAATATAATTCGCCGTTTCTTTTGCTTACTAAAATCATTAAACAAAATAGTTAATCGATATTAAACTAAAAATTGAAGGATTATAAACCTTTGTTTTCGCTCTAAAAAGATAGTAAGTGAGGTTATAAATACTTTGACAAACAAACACGTATTAGATCAAGGATTTGTTGTTGCAACTTCACAAAACACTAATTTCATATACTTACTTCAATATTGTATTACGTCATAAATCTAAATCCATTCATATTAGTATTAAACGGTTAAGTATTGGCTTATTTATTGGAAGAATCTTAAATAATTTTCTTTATATATTATACAAGATATCGTTGTGTAATATTTAATTGATCACTTGTGAATAATTTCACAGTACATTAAAAATAAAACTTCTTGTGTGGTGATTTTTGCTTTATATAATTTTGTATTTCTTTATCAAGCACTACAGGTCACAGAACTCGCTTGAGTTAAGAGTCTGCATGTTCTAAGAAAAATAAGTAAAAATTCAAATTCAAAATACAGCACGTTTCTTTCTATACTTTAGATAAACAAACGAAATTTTCTTTTATCAATAATAGAAAAGATTCACTTTGCATAAAAAAAAGCAGTATCCTGTGAGATTTAGAGAATACAAGGTGAGTAGAATAAATGTTTGTCAAATTTTTTTTATATTTTCAGGCGTTCAATAAATTTTATTAAAAGCATTTCTAAATTTATCAATATTACAAATTAATCAACTTAAAAAAAAAAAAATTTATTTTTATCTTCATAAAGCTAGCCGGTAAATAAGAGCAACTTGTAGTTCTCTTACATCGCATTCACATATCATAACAATATATATATATATATATATATATATATATATATATATATATATATATATATATATATTTATATATATATATATACATATATATATATATATATATATATATATATATATTGTTGTGATCTGCTTTATGATGTTTTACTATTGATTAACACTAATTTAATTAATCGAATTATTTAATTAATTAATTCACTAATTTATGCAGAGTCATACAATTCAATTACTATTAAAAATTCTCAGGGTGCCTTTTTAATTTTACTTTAATCAGTTTACTTTATATATCTCTTCTAGTGGGTTCAGTATCTCCTAGTTGCTCATAATCGGGATAGAACAGGAAACGGAACTAACATTAAAACAACATAAATATGCACACAAATTATTATTTATTTTCAATAAGCAATACGGTGAATGTTAATAAATAACTTTTTGTGGGCAATTATCTTTCCCAACAAACTCCTATACTCTAAATTTAATTTTAATTAACAAACTATCTATTGATCTGTTTTATAATAATATCTACTTAAAAAATTGGCCATATAAAATATAATTTATTCACAAAAAAATAACTCTTTAAAACTTGGAATCTTAGTTTGTATGCTTATATTTGATTTTATCTTTAGAATATCTTAAAGTTTTCTTTCATTCAAATTATTTGACTGACCTTTAATTTTTTACACCAATGATGTCTCCTCTCGATCAAAACACAGTTCCTTCCTTGATTGATTATGTCCGGCTACCATCAAATCTTTCCCGTTCTCAGCATCGATCCAAACCGCCTACCAGCAAACTACTCCTCCGAAAACACAAGCCCAAGCCTCTTTTGACCGGTACTCTTTATTCACAAATTCTCCTTTCTTTCTCAATTAGATCTCGTGGACTATGCAGACTCAAAAGAGGTATTAATCTTCTCGTTTTTGATCTGTTCTCAGCTTCCACCTTTTTCACTAACAAAAGAAAAACACTGGTACTCCGATTGACTACCCGAAAACACGTCTTCTCTTCTGGTCTGCCGGTAACATCTTAATCTTTTCAATCTCCCCAGACAAACCTTCTCAACTCTCTCATTCCCCATCATTCCTTTTTAAACCAATCATAAGCATTCATCTTTTCCACTTATTTCCGATTTAGAAAATTTCCAACATAATATTTAAAACAAATAAATTACTTTCACTCAAATTACTTTTCAGAAACCATTAACAATTTTGCCTTTTTCCACAGAAATAAGCTTCCAAATTCTTGTTATCTCATATCTAAATCTAATTCTTATTTACTTTCGAAAAATGTCCACCGCAAAATACAATTACAAAGTTTATTCCTTAAATATATAATTATACGGGTCCATTGTCCTTTCACTATTCACTCAGTCTTTCATGGAACAATGTTTTCTCTTATGGTCTATTACAAATAAGTACAGGGTTGTATTTTAACTTATATGCCCACGGTATATTAAAATAATAAAAAAATTCTTTATTCTATTTCTGATCGATAAACTGATCCATAACAAATCCCCGCCTTGTTTTGAGATACAAATATTCTTTTTTTTTTAAGTGTAACCAAAAAAAATATTATTTTCTCTTAACACAAATTTTTCTTTTGTAGTCATTTTATCCTATCCTAAATTTTTATTACTCCATCTTAAAATCTATACTATTTTTATTCATGATATTTGTACACATCCTGGATATTGTAAACTCCTCGTATCTTTTCTGATTCTACATGTCTAAGAACATAGCTGTTTATTCCATTTTCATTTTGTATGATGTATGGACCCTCGAAAATAGACATTAGCTTTGCACACACGTCCCCCGTGAGATTTGATACTCGTAACGCCCTTACAAGCACTTTTTCTCCCTTCTGGAAAGTCACTGGTCTTCGTTTTCTATTTTGGATTTGCCTTTGGAGATATTTTTCATTACTGCGCTGCAGCCTCCTTCGAACAGTTTCCAATACTATTTGATACTCTCTCTGCTCCGGTTCTTCCCATGGCCGTACTGGCATAATACCCTTCATGACATATTCCGGCGTCTCTTTTGTCACTGTACTTGGAGTGGTGTTCAAGTAGTTTTCGATTTCTGCCACTTTCCTGTCCCATCGTCGATGTTGTCCAATGGCAGCAATGCGGAGGAATTTTGTAGTCTCTTGTATAAAACGTTCTGACGGATTACTTTTAGGATGTCGGATACTGACAAAATTTGTCCCTATTCCCCTGTCTTGCAACTGTCTCTTGAATCGGTCACTCCGGAAATACGTAGCATTGTCTAAAAGAATTTTCCTTGGTGTTCCTACGGTGGCTATAAAATTGTCTATTTTTCTCATAATTTCTTCCCCCTTTGTCGTACGGCATGTGTATAGCTTTACATATTTCGAAAAAATATCTACCATCACCAAAATATGTTTGTTCCTCTGCGTGGTCATTATCAGATCACTTAACATATCTATTGATACAATGTCTAATTTTTGGTGGGATACAATATTTTTAGCCACATTTTCATTTCGGAAATTTCTGCTTTTATATTTTTGACATGTTTCACATCTTTGGGTAACTTCTTTTGCAATCCGGTAATCCTTTCGGCATATATTGTTTTCGCGAAAAACCAGCCAAACCTTCCTGCTGCCGATATGTCCATTGTCCTCGTGTAATTTCTGTATGATCCTTTCTGCCAATATCTGTGTTATCACGTATAGTTCCTTTCCATCAATTCGTTTGAAAAATATACCGTTTTCACTCTCCGCTCTTCTTTTTTCTCTTTCTTCCAGGTCTTCTTGATTTGTTCTAATTTCGTTTAACGAAAATACACCTTCCTCTTGTGTCAAAATGTTCAGTCCTACATGAAAAGCAATTACTTCCTTTTTCCCCGAGTCTTCATCCCTTGTGAGAGCGTCAGCTATAATGTTGTCTTTTCCTTTTATATATCGAAACTCAAAGTCATACTCCTGTAGTAACAAAATGCCTCTATGTATACGATTGTTAACCAGACGATTTTTCATTATATGTACCAAAGCTGCATGATCAGTTTCGATTGTGAATTTTGCTCCCAACAGATAAAATCTTAACTTATTTACACAGAAAAGTACGCTAGCAAACTCTAGTTCAGTCACACTGTATTTTCTTTCGTGTGTTTTTGTTACCCGGGAAATAAAACAAATCGGCACTTCTTGATTGTTTTGTATTTGCGAAAAAACTCCCGCAAATTTTTGTATGGATGCATCAGTTCGTAGTATGAAAGGCAAATTGTACATGGGATAATATATTTTCGTTCCTTTCGAGAATTCCTCTTTTAAAATTTGAAAAGCTTTCTCTTGTTCTTCTTTCCAATTCCATTTAACACCCTTCTTCAATAATTTTATCAGAGGAATTTTCTTCTGGCTTAAATCAGGAATTAGTTTTTTAAAATAGTCGATCGTCCCGAGAAAACCTCTCAATGTTTTTAAATTCGTTGGTCTTGGGTATACATCTATGAGTTTTACCCGGTCCTCGACTAAACTAACTGTTTGTGTGTCCAATTTAAATCCCAAATATATCACTTCTTTTTGAAAAAATTGACATTTTTCAATATTCAGTTTTAATCCGGCCTTGTCCAATTCTCCCAAAATAATCTTTATGTGTTCCAAATGACTTGATGTATCTGGTGAAAAAATGAGTAAGTCGTCGATGTAGTGCACTATGAAATCTTCATATTTATTTAATATTGTATGGAGAGCTCTTACCAATACTGCACACGCACTTTGTAATCCAAAAGGTACTACTTTAAATCGGTATACAATACCATCGATTGAGAAAGCGGTGTAATTTCTACATCTTTCTGCTAACGGTATTAACCAAAAACTATGTTTCAAATCAATTTTAGAAAACATGTGTGTTCCCGTAATTCTCCCAAAAATAGCTTCGATGTTGAGAGGTGATTCATATTGAGATACCGTGTGTTGATTTATATTCCGGGCATCCAAACAGAGCCTCAATTCTCCACTGCTTTTTTTCACAATCACGATTGGGTTGATGTACGGCGAGTCACATCTCTCTATGATTTGATCTTCTAACATTTTTTTAATTTCTCCTTTCACCTCCTGTCGGTATTTATATGGGATCGGATAAGTTTTCGATCGAAAATTTCCTAAGTCTTTAACCTCAAATGAATGTTCATACTTTTTGGCTACTCTGTTTTCTTCATTTATTAAATCTTCATACTTTCTCAATATTACACGCAATTCCTTTTCCTTTTCTTCTCCACATATCAATTTTCTTTCTTTTTCCTCAATTTCTTTGCACATATTTATCTTGTATTCTGCCTCCTCCATTTCGCATACTTCTTCAAATACCACTGTTTCAATTGTACCTTTTTCGTCTTCTTTTGTTAATCTTTCTTCTTTTTCTTCTTCTGGGCTCATCTCTTCTTTTGAGGAAACCCACTTTTCACTTTCTTTTGCCAATCTCCTCTTTCTTCTCTGTCCTTGCTTCATTGCCAAATTCATTTCCACCATTTGTTCTTTATCTAAATCAATTTTCCGTTTCTCATTTTCCTTTTCCATTTCCTTACTGTCCTGTTCTTCTTCTTTTTCCTCTGTGATTTTCATCGTGTTATTTTTGAAATCTATTACCACATGTTTTTCTGCCAATTCATCCACTCCTACGATCATATCATGCGACATGTTTGGCATCACAACACATTGTAGTGCATAAAATTTCTTATCCAATCGTACTTTTATTCGTATTCCTTCATTTATCGTTGCCAAAGTCCGTTTATTTGCGCCCACTAAATTTACCTTGGGAATTTTGTAAATCAAATTCGTTAAATTAACTTCCTCTATTAGTTTTCTGTTGATCAGTGTAATTTTCGATCCAGTATCAAACATAATTTTAATCGGTGTCTCGTTGATAAAACCATCTACAAATTTCAGATTTGCTCCACTTGTTTTGTCCTTATTTTCTGCCAATTTAATAAATTCCTTCGGGTGACAAAAAATTCCTGTTTGTTTCTTTGTCTTTAGTGAGCGCCTTCGTGAAAAGACGCTTTGTCTCTCATCCTCACATTCCTTTATGTGTGTGTTGTTGACCGCTCTTCTATTTTCTCTTGGTCTCTCGGACCCGTATCGGTTTCCGCGATTTTCCGGTTCATTCGTTCTATTATTATTTCGGTTTTCCTGATATGTGCGAGTGTTGTTTCTATTCTGGTTCTCTCGATATCTGTTTTCGTTCCATTGCCGATTTCTTTGTTCATAGTTTACTCTTCCGTTGCCTCTACTTTCGTTTTCCCTCCTCGGGACAAATTCTCTTCTTGTGTACTCTCTCCTAAAGTTTTGTCCTCTATCTCTATAGTCTTGATTTTCTCGTTGTCTATAATTTTCTTGCGTTCTCCTCATTTTTCTTTCTCTTAATTTTGCTTCTCGTATTTGTAAGAATTGACATAAACTGTCAATATCTTTGTAGTTTTGTAGAGTTATGTGATCTTCTAAGGTATCTTCAAAATGTCTGGCTATAAGTTCCACCAGCTGTTCGGACGAATAGTTGTAATGTAAGTGTCTTGCATTGTTGTATAGTTGTAAGGCATATGATTTTTCTGATATACCTATACTATCCTGGTATCTCCCATTTTGTAATTCCTTGTTTATCTCTATCTGTTGTATTTTCCCCCAGAAATAATTCAGAAATTTTTGTTCAAATGTTTGCCAATTTTGCAATTCTTCTTTTTTGCTATCAAACCATAAACTTGCCTCATCTTTAAGATGGTTCCTTATCGTTTCCTTTGCTGTTTCGAAATTACCGATATGTCGTACTTTCTTTTTTAAATTGTTGATGAAAATTACTGGGTGTAATTTTTTTACGTCCCCGCCAAACTGTATTATTATGTCACCCGGACTTTGGATGAGTACTTCTCTCCTGTCTCCCGTCTCTCGATGTTTTCTGATATCCTCAATTTGTTTTTCTATTTCTTTCTTGTCTTCTTGTAAGGCCATTTCAAATTTTGTTTCTAACTGTTCTAATTCCTTTTTCTGTACAGTCTTAATATCTTTTATTTTAGTTTCTATTTCTTCTCTCTGCATCTCTAGTTTCTTCTCTGTTTCTTCTCTGACTTTTTCTAAACAGACTTTTAGCTCATTTTCATATTTGTCCAAACGCTTTTCCATTTTCCTATCATTTTCTTCTAATTTTTGTTCATAGTTTTTCAAACGCTGCTCTATATTTCTGTTATTTAGTTCTATTGCTTGCCTTGTTTGTTTTGTTTCTTGTTGATTTTTCTCTATTGTTTGTGTCTGTATTTGCATCATTGCTAATAATTTTTCTAACATCCCTGTTTCTTTTCTTTCCTCCATTATTGTAGCATTTCCTTCATTATCCGATCCTTCTTCAACAATTGTTTCTTCTAATCTGTTATCCTCGTTTCTTTCTTGCATTTTGCTTTGACTCCTTGTGGTCGACATGTTGTTTCTTTTTGTTACTGTTTTTTTTTTGTCCCCGCCAAATGTGAAATTTTACAACACTCTCTATGTTGCAGAACACGACAAATATTTCTCCCCCAAATATTATCAATTTATCACATAATTTTTAAATTCATCAAAAAATTAAATCAATCAAAAATAGAATAAATGTAAAATTGTACCTAGATAAAATAACTCAAATAATTTCATAAATTTTCAAATAAATATATCAAATTCTTTCCGACGGGCAAATAAATTCTATCAATCACCTCTTTTCCGTTTCTGATCCTTCAAATTCACAACTAGAGATACTTTTAAGCCCCACGTTGGCTCGCCATGTTGTTTTGATCTGCTTTATGATGTTTTATTATTGATTAACACTAATTTAATTAATCCAATTATTTAATTAATTAATTCACTAATTTATGCAGAGTCATACAATTCAATTACTATTAAAAATTCTCAGGGTGCCTTTTTAATTTTACTTTAATCAGTTTACTTTATATATCTCTTCTAGTGGGTTCAGTATCTCCTAGTTGCTCATAATCGGGATAGAACAGGAAACGGAACTAACATTAAAACAACATAAATATGCACACAAATTATTATTTATTTTCAATAAGCAATACGGTAAATGTTAATAAATAACTTTTTGTGGGCAATTATCTTTCCCAACAAACTCCTATACTCTAAATTTAATTTTAATTAACAAACTATCTATTGATCTGTTTTATAGTAATATCTACTAAAAAAATTGACCATATAAAATATAATTTATTCACAAAAAAATAACTCTTTAAAACTTGGAATCTTAGTTTGTATGCTTATATTTGATTTTATCTTTAGAATATCTTAAAGTTTTCTTTCATTCAAATTATTTGACTGACCTTTAATTTTTTACACCAATGATGTCTCCTCTCGATCAAAACACAGTTCCTTCCTTGATTGATTATGTCCGGCTACCATCAAATCTTTCCCGTTCTCAGCATCGATCCAAACCGCCTACCAGTAAACTACTCCTCCGAAAACACAAGCCCAAGCCTCTTTTGACCGGTACTCTTTATTCACAAATTCTCCTTTCTTTCTCAATTAGATCTTGTGGACTATGCAGACTCAAAAGAGGTATTAATCTTCTCGTTTTTGGTCTGCTCTCAGCTTCCACCTTTTTCACTAACAAAAGAAAAACACTGGTACTCCGATTGACTACCCGAAAACACGTCTTCTCTTCTGGTCTGCCAGTAACATCTTAATCTTTTCAATCTCCCCAGACAAACCTTCTCAACTCTCTCATTCCCCATCATTCCTTTTTAAACCAATCATAAGCATTCATCTTTCCCACTTATTTCCGATTTAGAAACTTTCCAACATAATATTTAAAACAAATAAATTACTTTCACTCAAATTACTTTTTAGAAACCATTAACAATTTTGCCTTTTTCCACAGAAATAAGCTTCCAAATTCTTGTTATCTCATATCTAAATCTAATTCTTATTTACTTTCGAAAAATGTCCACCGCAAAATACAATTACAAAGTTTATTCCTTAAATATATAATTATACGGGTCCATTGTCCTTTCACTATTCACTCAGTCTTTCATGGAACAATGTTTTCTCTTATGGTCTATTAAAAATAAGTACAGGGTTGTATTTTAACTTATATGCCCGCGGTATAATAAAATAATAAAAAAATTCTTTATTCTATTTCTGATCGATAAACTGATCCATAACAATATATATATATATATATATATATATATATATATATATATATATA
This sequence comes from Diabrotica undecimpunctata, assembly GCF_040954645.1. Taxonomy (NCBI): domain Eukaryota; kingdom Metazoa; phylum Arthropoda; class Insecta; order Coleoptera; family Chrysomelidae; genus Diabrotica; species Diabrotica undecimpunctata. The sequence goes on from NC_092803.1 coordinate 102,006,067, forward strand.
TATATATATATATATATATATATATATATATATATATACAGATTGAACGAATTTAAAACGGAATATACGAAATCAATGTATTTCGGCTCAACTGCGGTCTAGGTGCTTGACCGACAAAAGGTTGTCAAATAATTATATTATAAAAATCCAATACTTCAGCGGGCTGCTGGATTCTGAACTCATTCAAGAACAGTCAAAACTCCACCCAAATAGGTTGCCTAGAATCAGTGTGAAAACTAGACTAGACAAGCAGTTATTATGCTGTCAAACCACCTATCGCTTCCTTATAGTCCAAGAGATAGAGCCGAAATTTTGAACTGATCAGTAATATGACATTTCTCTATTGAAATATATTCATTCTAACTGGGTTAAAACTTTGCCTTACAGGCGGACGCCCCTCGTGGTACAGTGATTTTTTTCGGAAAAGTTAACGATCGATAATATGGCTGAAAATTTGCCCAGAGTAAGATCTTGGTATAACTAGACGAAATCCCAAAGGGCGGACGCGAGAGTGGATACATAAGGGGTGGCGGACAGGGGTGAAGTTGCAATTTTTTGGGGAAAAATTAACGATAAGTAATATGTCCGCCATTTTCATGGCTCATTATTTAGCCCCTAAAAACTCTAAATCCAAAAGGGCGGACAGCTGGGTTGGTACAGAGAGCCATAAAACGGGGTCAAATGTACCACTTGCCTACGGATTTTAGGTCTCGGTAACAATTTTCAAACTGATTTTATTATGATATTTTTATACCGATTGATTTGAAAATTTGTATGCTCACTTCTGTTACTATTCTGAAAAGCGTCAAGTAGAGTTTTCCTCAAAATTTTCCAAAAAAATTTCCGTAACTGAAAATTTTCGTAATTTTTTGAGGTAAAATCTAATTTGTAGAATCCTTTCGATTTTCTGTAAGTTATACCATGATTTTTTTCCAAAAATTTTCAAACGATTTTTCCGATAAGAAAAAAAAATTAGAAAAACTTTTCTAAAACATTTGATAAAACTCTACGTCATCGTCTGACTCTTTTATAGAATATTTTGTAGTTTTAAAATGATATTATTATAATGTTTTTTTTTCAAACTAAAGTCATATATACTTTACAAATCACATTAATTAATTGCGAATTAATTTTTAATTGAATAAATGTTTGATATTAGAAGGAAAAAAAAAATATTTTCAATATAATAATCAATTGAAATTATCTGATGATTGATAAAAATTAATTATGAAACCGGTTAAGTAATTTTATTAAATTAAAGTAATTTTATAATGTTAACTATTGAATATTTTCGGTATAACAAATAGTAATTTTACTTATTTTTTATTACAATAAAAAGGTTTTTAAATTTATATTGCATAAATAATGGTTGTTCAGATATAAGAAAAATTTGATTTATTATTACATTAATAATCAAATACAAAATATATTATTTCTATCCACAAGGAATCTACGTTCCTGTATTTGGCTGTATACCATATATTAAAAAAATTTATTAAAATCCTTTGTAAAAGGTATATATTTAAAAACCCAAACGGGCTGTGTTAGACAGAACGTTTTCGGAATACATCATTCCATCATCGGTGTCCTAGAAAATATTAATTAAAAAGAACATGAAGTTAAAATTTTGACCAAGGTTAAAGAAAAGTGTAGTTAATACTTACTAGGAGTACATGAATGTAGCCACTAAATATATGGGTAAAAACCCGTTAACAAATAATTAGTTACATTTGTTAGACATTATATCTTATAAATACTTATGATGTTAAAGTTACCGTTGGATTAGGTAACATGGCGACATATGACTCCACGTTGAAGTTGCAAGTCCTGAGACGGTGTGTCTACGAGGACTTTATGGAAGCAACTGATTGAAATGACAATGTTGACAAGTTAGGACGGAAGTCATAACAGAGTAGTCAATATAACTTTATGTGTCTACTTAAGACAAAAGCCAACGTTAATTAAAATTGTTAGAGTAAAAAATTTTTAAATTAATATAACAGTATCAACCATCAATGTTGTTATTTTAAATTATGTATATGAGATGAAATGTGGAGAAATGATTGCGATGTTATAGTTTCCAACAAGTTAGGCAACCAACTATACATGTGTGTTGTAGTGTAGTGAAATAGAGATTTTAATATTAGGCTCTTTATGTTTCTTCAACATTTGGTACCTGGAAAATAGAAACTAGACACATGTAGAAGGTTGAGTTGTTGATATTTTGTTGATATTGGTGGAATAAGAATGAATGTATCTAAAATATGAAAGTGTACTTGTGTGAATGGAATAAAACTTTTGTAGTGTAATGGTTATGTGACATTTATCTTATAACTCGATTATAGCAGGCCCTGTATGTCAAAAAACAACATTTGGTACCTGGTAAATGTAAAACTTATTAAGTTATAAGTACATGAAAATTAAATATTTGATAGGGTGTTAACAGACTAAGTGGTGTGGAAGTTTTATTTTATTAACTATTATGTGAAATGAATAAAATTTGATGGTTGGGACATGGTTTTGTAATATTTTAGTAGAAAAGTACTCAACTTATACCTTAAGAAAGGCCCTATCTGTCATAAGCAACACTAGGTACATGGGAAATATAAAAGGATAAGTTATAAGTTGAATGAGTTGCAGGTGTATAATTATCTGAAATGTGAAAATGGAATGGTTGTGGGTTGGCTCTGTTAAAATTAAGTAAAACAAAAATTATGGTGTCAGCTTTACTGGTAATTAAGTTATGGGATTTGTTTTTAATTCTTAATGGATATGAAAGTCTTAGGTGTTCGTTAAGCTATTATATAAAATAAACAGAATTTGATGGTTAGATCATGGTTTTGTAGTATGTAGTATGTATAGTACTCAACTTATAACTTGAGAAAGGACCTATCTGTCATAAAGGAACACTAGGTACATGAGAAATGTAAAGAGATAAGTTATAAGTTGGATGATTTGCAGGTGTATATAAACCTTAATTATGAAAATGAAATGGTTTTTAGGTGGCTCTGTTGAAATTAAGTGAAAAAAGAAAATTATATTGTTTTTGAAAAAATGTGAGATACGGAAAGAACGCAGAAGGCTGAGATCATGGTTTTGTAGTATGTTGTATGTATAGTACTCAACTTATAACTTGAGAAAGGACCTATCTTTCATAAAGGAACACTAGGTACATGAGAAATGTAAAGAGATAAGTTATAAGTTGGATGATTTGCAGGTGTATATAAACCTTAATTATGAAAATGAAATGGTTTTTAGGTAGCTCTGTTGAAATTAAGTGAAAAAAGAAAATTATATTGTTTTTGAAAAAATGTGAGATACGGAAAGAATGCAGAAGGCTGAGATCCCCAGAGAACCTCAACCAATCCCTAAGGGGGGGTTGTGTGGAAGAGTGAAGTGATGACTGAAAGGTTTGTTTGAGAGGGATGAAGAATAGTCTAAGGTTTGGAGGTGCCGACAAGAAGCATGGACAACAATAGGTATAGTGGGTCGGACTAGAAATTTGGGTTTAATAGAGAGAGACAAGGGCTGATTGAGAGTGTGATGTGTTGACAGAAAAGTTTTTGGAGTGGACTAAAGAAGATGAGTATTGGGTGAACGAATAGTGATAAATGAAGATTTTTGTAAAAGTGAGTTGGGGATGAAGGTTATGAAAATAGTTGACGATGTAGAGAGAGGAAGTCTCGATTGAAGGATACATGACAAAACACTTTTCTTTAACCTTGGTCAAAATTTTAACTTCGTGTTCTTTTTAATTAATATTAATAAGTGGTTACATATTTTCTAGGACACCGATGATGGAATGATGTATTCCGAAAACGTTCTGTCTAACACAGCCCGTTTGGGTTTTTAAATATATATCTTTTACAAAGGATTTTAATAATTTTTTTTTATATTATTTCTATTTATCAATAGGTAAAATTCAATTTGTAGAATTCCTTTAAAATTTTACAAATAATTATTAATAAAAATCAATTTAATAGTGGAATTATCAATTTTTTAAGTTTTGAAATTTACTTTGTAGATATTTTCAATATTTTTTTTAACTTTCAAATTGATTGATTTTTTTTTTTTCATTAGTTATAATTTTACAAATTCTGATTGGACATTAATTTTGCATCATTATTATTTTAAAATATTAAAATAATAATGATGCGCGTTCCATTTAGATCAGTAATTCTAGACGCATGCGCTAAATGTAATAAGTATCAAGATGCTTTTATCCAACTTGGTGAAACTGACTTCGATTGTAATGAAGTTTTTGAAACCTTAGAAACTTTCATATGTCACTTATATGGAACAGGATTGACGAGAACAATTCCAAAAAGAAAAGTAAACGATGTCAGATTTTCACTATTTAACCGGCAGTATAAGTTGTAAGATGTGAACGAGCCTTTTTTAAAAAAAAACTAAAAAATTTCGATGCTTCAAGCTTACCACCATGTCAAGATGAATTACACCAACATCTACTGCGAGCTCATTATATTTCAAATATTTGGACAAATGCTCATAAAAAAGTACTAACAGAATTGATTGTTGAAGAACATGGTTGGGAGCTTGAAGATGAAACATATAAATTCAAATGGTTTAGTGGACCTCAGATGCCAGAATCAGTTCGAGAAGTAGTGAATGAAAATTAAGCAGATAATGAATGTGATATTATTGAAAGTGAAAGTGACGAAGATGATAAATGTAATGACATTAATGAGAGTGAGAAAATGACGAAGTTTTTCTAAATTTGTTTATCGGAAAAATCGTTTGAAAATTTTTGGAAAAAAATACTGACAGAAACTTGAAAGGATTCTACAAATTAGATTTTACCTCAAAAAATGACGAAAATTTTCATTTACGGAAATTATTTTGGAAAATTTTAAGAAAAACTCTACTTGACACTTTTCAGAATAGTAACAGAAGTGAGCATACAAATTTTCAAATCAATCGGTATAAAAATATCATAATAAAATCTGTTTGAAAATTGTTACCGAGACCTAAAATGCGCAGGCAAGTGGTACATTTTTGACCCCGTTTTATGGCTCTCTGTACCAACCCAGCTGTTTGCCCTTTTGGATTTAGAGTTTTTAGGGGCTAAATAATGAGCCATGAAAATGGCGGACATATTACTTATCGTTAATTTTTCTCCAAAAAATTGCAACTTCACCCCTGTCCGTCACCCCTTATGTATCCACTCTTGCGTCCGCCCTTTGGGATTTCGTCTAGTTATACCAAGATCTTACTCTTTGCAAATTTTCAGCTATATTATCGATCGTTAATTTTTCCGAAAAAAATTACAACTTTATCCCTGTATAGCCACCCCTTGTACCACGAGGGGCATCCGCCTGTAAGGCAAAGTCTTAACCCAGTTACAATGAATATATTCCAATAGGGAAATGTCATATAACTGATCAGTTCAAAATTTCGGCTCTATCTCTCCGGCTATTAGGCAAGCTCCTCTTTCCTTTATCTAAGCAGTCAGATGGATATTTTGAGCGGTGTTGCCAATCTCATTCCTCTAGATGTTTTTCAAATAAGGTGTTAACCTGAAAATATTTACAGGAAAGAAAGGAAATAACTACAAACCATTAAGTTTATTTTTGTTATTAGTCTGTTGTAGTAGATTGGTAAATACAATGAAAAATATAGGCAAATATCCGATTTATTTAAAGATACGAAGAAGATATGACCATATAACTCTCAAAAAGATCCGCAAACCGGATTATTACACGGCAATTGGCAACATTGACTTTGGGCGGCGCACCATATACTATGGTGCGTCCTAAAAGGAGACAGATAGTTGAACGATATTTTATACAATGTCTATCACCGGGTATGGATTTATTTTTGTCCAAGTTTTATATTGGTCCACTATTTCAAATGCAGTTCAAACAGACATATATTAAATTGTATGTTCCGTTTTAAATTCGTTCAATTTGTATATATATATATATATACATATATATATATATACATATATATATATATATATATATATATATATATATATATATATATATATATATATATATACTCGCCATCACAAAATCCGGGTCACCTTGAAAATTTTCAGTTTTTGATTGAGTTTTTTCAGAGCCGTGTCGTCTGGATAGCAAACCCTTCTCCTGAAAGCGTTGAAGCACTCGTTGAACCGTAGAAAGGCTTACGCCAACAGTTCTTGCGACTTGCCGTTGAGTGTGACCGTCTTTCACAAGCTCAACAATGTGTGCCGTTTCAACAACAGTCAAGGGTATTTTTGGCAAAAAATAAACAATAATAAACACTAATAATGGCACTAATAAACACTAATTGTGGCAATAATAAACGTTTCTTCGTTGCGTTTGAACAGAAAGTCGAAGCACAAATAATACATTTAAAACAAGCGGCAGTTACAGATACCGTTCATTTTGGGAAGTGTGCACTTTTCCGCGAAATCGGCACTATTAAAATTCTTTGTTGTAAAGGAAAACGCTAAGCCGACAACAATTCTCAGAAACATTCATTAGTTTGTATTTGTGTTATTATTATTTACGATAAAGCTCGTTCAAAATGAAATATCGGTGATTTTCAAGGTGACCCGGATTTTATGATCGCGACTGTATATATATAAATGAAAAAGAATAATGCGAGTAAATAATAAAAGTAAAATGTAATGGCATATCTCGCAAAACAGAAAACCAAAAAAGGTATATCGCTAAAAGGCAACCGTATATAGATATTTCTGACCATTGGTCGTCTTTAGTACGGTGAAGAAACTTGATGGATCCGGAAAACAGAAATGGCGAGTTGTTATTGACTATCGTAAGCTTAACGAACTTACAGTAGAAGACCGATATCCACTTCCACAAATTTCAGAACTACTGGACCAATTAGGAAAATATCAGTATTTCACAACACGAGGCATCCGGATTTCACCAAATTGAAATTGATCCAAAAGATATTCAAAAAACGGCATTTTCAGTTGAAAATGGAAATTTGTGAGTATGCCTTTTGGTTTAAGAAATGCTACTTCTACTTTTCAACGAGTAATGGACAACATTCTCTTGGGAATTCAAAACGAACAATGTTTAGTATAATTATATAGAATAGATTTTAATCTATTCAGCCACCATTTATGAGCAGATGTTAAGACTGACAGTTTTTAAAAGATTAAGGAAGGCAAATCTGAAGATATAACCACATAAATGTGAGTTTTTGAGAATAGAAGTCGCATACCTGTATCATCTTGTAACAAAACACGTAATAAAAACAAACCCTGCCAAAGTGTCATGCATAAAAAGTTTCCCGGTACCAAAAACCCCAAAGAAATTAAATCATTCTTAGGTTTAGTCGGTTATTACCGAAGATTTATTCCAAATTTTGCCAAAATCTCGAAGAGACTTAATAAATTGCTTCAAAAAGATGTCCCTTTTGTCTTTAATGTCGAATGTAAAGAAGCATTCAAAGAACTCAAAAATATTCTAATGTCAGACCCAATCCTCATATATCCAAATTTCGAAGAACCCTGTTTACTTAGTACCGACGCTAGTGCATTCGCAATTGGAGCTGTTTTGTCACAGGGTCCATTAGGAAAAGTACTCCACAATAGACAGAGAATTGTTAACTATCGTATGGGCAGTAAAACATTTTAGACCATATCTTATCGGTAGAAAATTCACTCTTATTACTGATCATCGACCTCTCACATGGCTTTTTTTAATCAAAAAGCCTGGAAGCCGCTTAGCGCGCTAACGCCTAAAACTTGAAGAATATAATTACAAAATATAACATCGATCAGGAAAAATCAACCAAAATGCGGATGCTCCCTCGAGAATAAAATTAAATCATTTTAAGGACTGTGCGAACTTCCAGTTAAGACTTTCATTGCACGCATCTAACAAAGATGACACAGAGATTCAAGAAGACGAAGACGAGAATACAGAAGAATACATAGAAGAAATGTCCGAAGAATTCGAAAAATTTCTTGATTTTTTTTTGTGGCTTAGCTATTTACCCAATTACGTGTTGAAAAATAATGAATGAAAAATTACTAATATTAATATTCTAATACAATTAATACTAAGGAAAATAAAAAAGTGTATATCTATACTAATAATTATTGCTAGTGCAAAAAGTGTATCTATTCGAGTAAAAAAACCTCATAAAATCTCTATAACTGAATTAAAACAAAAAGAGAAAATGATAGAAGAAAAAACAAATATCAGGAAAAACAGAGATACTCACTTCTCGTCCAGAGACCCATCAGGACCTTTGTTTAAGACATTCCTAGCAATAGATCACGGAAAGAAAGGTAATAACAATTGGGTTAAAACAAAGGTTAACGAGCTTAGCTAAGATTGACTACAAGTAATTACTATATAAATGGGAATAAGCCACAATTAACTAATGTTTGTATTTTGAGAACGATTTCCGAAGTGGAAATTGAAACGTCAATAAACGTATTTTAACCTTTAATTGTGGCTTATTCCAATTTAAATAGTAATTACTTTAAAATGCCACAACAAAATAGCTTCAGAACAATATTAAGATTGACTACAGACACACATTTGCACTATGTATAAATTTAATCAGACAATCATAGAATTTTTTATTATTAGTAGCCAATAGATTATTTATTTGAAATGGAGGAAATATTTGCAGAGTTTGCAAGTTGTTTAAAAGAATTGCTGGATGCTGAAGATATTTGGAACACTTAAAAAAGATGTGGTTAAGATCTCCTTGTTCTTGACAAGTTTCGCATAAGTCTGAATTGTATATTTTGATTTGTGCAAGATGAGCAGGATAACAAGTGTGGCCAAATCTCAATCTTATTAAAGTTGTTGTATTGAAATTCTTAAACCATCTGAAATTAGGGATGTGTGGTTGCAAAAAGTTTGCCAGGAAGTATTCCAACGATTTTGTTTGATTTCTTTTAGAGATAAGAAAAGCGTCAGGAACACAAATTCTCTTATCTGGTAAAATTTCAGCTGTAGAGGTTATTGCAGCTTTAGCGATGGAATCAACATGCTCATTATGTTTTATACCAACATGAACTTTTACCCAAATAAAATTCGTAGTTTTATTTTTATTTTTAAGTTTGACAAGCATGTTCTTAATTTGGTAAATGAAAGGATTAGAATTATAATTGGGTAACTTTGTATTTTTGAGAGATAATAAGACTGACAATAAATCGGATACTGTTAAAACTTCATTATTGTTTAAACTGTCAAAATATATCAAGGCTTCAAGAATTGTAAGTGCTTCAGCACTAAAAATTGAGCAATTGGTAGGTAGTTTAAACATTTGTTCTGTTGACTTGGATGGAATGTAGAAAGCACATCCGGTCCCTTTCGATGTTTTGGATGCATCTGTATAGATTACAGTTGCCTTAGGCCATTTTTTTATATACGAATTTAATACGCATAAGGAATATTATAATATGTTGGTATGTGTATGTCAGCTTCAATAAAACTTACGAAATAGTCGTTAATATCAAGGTTGCTAATTCTGTTGGTATAATTATTGTTACACATGACTCTAAAGGCCGTGCCAAGGGGTGGTGAATTTTTATGAGTCCAGTAACTGTTAGTTAGATCATCTGTATTGCGTGAACTTATGCTAGAATATAAGGAATTGTTGACATATGAAATTTTCACTACAAATTTTTCACTTAGCTTATCTCATCTAAAATTTAAAGGAGGTTCTAAAGCTTCAACATGCAATCTATTGGAGTAGACTTCATTTCTCTCATACAGGTACTCCGTTGAAATATATCAATTTTATTTAAAAATTGTTTAGTTGCTGATCCATAAAGTACACATACATAGTCAAGAATGGATCTGATGTAAGTTTTTTCAAAAGCAAAGCTGTTTCTACGTCAGCACCCGACAAAGTTTGAGAAATTGATTTTAAAAAATTGAGACCTTTATTGCCTTTGTCAAGAATATATTCGATGTGTACTTTCCATGTTAACTTTTGATCTAGAAACATACCTAGATCAAAATTGATCTATGTTTGGTTTTTCATATTGTTCTTTTTAGATGAACTGATGATGCTTTCTGAGTAGAAAGCGAAACGTCTTTAATAAATAAATGAAGTAGCCACCTTTTTTGTCTTTTATTTCTCCACTTTGGCTGAAAAACCCATCACTCTTCGAGTGTTCCTTAATTTATATTGGATTGACGGTCGTACTCCTTTTCTCGATATATATATATATATATATATATATATATATATATATATATATATATAATATTTACGGGTATTTTCAAACAATCCAAAAACTCTAGTTTATTAATACTGAAAATGATTTGTTTTCAAATCAATAGTCAATAAAACTACTCGTCTATAAAATTTGTTTGATAAATAAGTTAATCGAAATAATATCGGTAAATTAATTGGTAATGGACTGTTATGTTATGTTATAAATAGCTTCGTTTCGCAATATATAACATTAATAATTCCTAAATTAGTTAATTGAATGACATATTTATGCAATAACTCAAATTATATTTACTCCATCAATCTAAAAGTTGAAGCTGGAAAGTATAAAATAATGTATTCTTATATACCTATAAATAACCGAACATTGTTATTAATATCGATATTAAAATTTTTTTGAAATTCTGGTATAAATTTATTAATTTATTGATGAAATAATGTGTATATGGAATGAGGTGTAATCTCTGGGATTAAATAGGATTCATTCTAAGTGAGATTAGCTAAAACTTATACAAAGTTCTTACACCTGTACAAAGGCTATTCTACTATTAAATTCAATGCGATAATTTGTACAACTAAATGCTTGTTTGTTGTCAGGATAATCATGAAAAATTTTATCATCGCAGTATATATACTGTATTTAATTAATAATAAAACCATTTGTCGTATAAATCGTAATATTATACTGAACTGTTTAGCATCAAAGAACTACATAAAAAACAGACATAAAAGTATGTAGGTATATTATAGTTTGATAAGATTCCAATTCACAAAAAAAGGCGACAAAAGTTTATACCATAATTACAGAAGAATAGCGCTACTAAACATTGCGTATAAAATACTTGCAGTACATATTTATATAAGATAAAATATCACAAAAGATAAATAATTTAATGGGAGCATACCAATTTTCATTCAGAAAAGGGCGCAGGACAGTAGATCAAATTTTCTTACCGTGTGAAATTCAACCGTAAAGTAATGAATACGAGAAATCTAGAGTGGCCTTATT